>NC_091045.1:328839-384252 GCF_041296385.1 Aphelocoma coerulescens | reverse complement strand
ATTTGGGGATATTGGGGGGGATTTGGGGGGATTTCGGGGGTTTTAGGGGAAATTTCGGGAGAATTTGGGGGGGTTGGGGGGCTTTGGGGACTTTGAGGGGGTTTGAGAGGGATTTGGGGGGTTTGGGGTGAATTTGGGGACATTGGAGGGGATTTGGGGGGATTTTGGGGACATTGGGGGGGCTTTGGGGTCACTTGGGGGTCACACGGGACCCCCAAATCGGGAGGCCCCGCCCCGCCCCCCCCCGGCTCCAGCTGTTGGGAACATCTGGGCAGGAAGCGCCGCCCCTCCCCCCCCCCCCCCCATTTCCTGCTGCGGTCCCGGAAAAATTTGAGGGAAAATGACCCGAAAATGGGAAAAAAAACCTCCGAGAACCCCAAAAACTCACCCGGGATCCCCAAAAATCGCCCCGGGACACCGCAAAATCCCCCCCAGGACCCCAAAAACTGCCCCGGGACCCCCAAACTTGCCCCAAATTCCCCCCCGGGACCCCCAAAATCCCCCTCAGGGACCCCCAAAATCCCCCCGGGACCCCCCCATGACCCCCCAAAATCCCCCCAGGGACCCCAAAACCCCGCCCGGGACCCCCAAAATTCTCCCCAGGACCCCCCAAAATCCCCCCCGGGACCCCCCAAAATCCCCTGGGACCCCTCAAGATCCCCAAAATCCCCCCAGGGACCCTCAAAATCCCCCGGGACCCCCAAAATCCCCCCGGGACCCCCCCCAGGACCCCCCAAAATCCCCCCAGGGACCCCAAAACCCCCCCCGGGACCCCCAAAATTCTCCCCAGGACCCCCCAAAATCCCTCCCGGGACCCCCCAAAATCCCCTGGGACCCCTCAAGATCCCCAAAATCCCCCCAGGGGACCCTCAAAATCCCCCGGGACCCCCAAAATCCCCCCGGGACCCCCCAGGACCCCCCAAAATCCCCCCAGGGACCCCAAAACCCCCCCCGGGACCCCCAAAATTCTCCCCAGGACCCCCCAAAATCCCTCCCGGGACCCCCCAAAATCCCCTGGGACCCCTCAAGATCCCCAAAATCCCCCCAGGGACCCCCAAAATCCCCCCCGGGACCCCCCCAGGACCCCCCAAATCCCCCCAGGGACCCCAAAATTCTCCCCAGGACCCCCCAAAATCCCCCCGGGACCCCCAAAATCCCCCGGGACCCCCCCAGGACCCCCCAAAATCCCCCCGGGACCCCCAAAATCCCCCCGGGACCCCCAAATCCCCCCAGGGACCCCCCAAAATCTCCCCAAAATTCCCCCCGGGACACCCCCAGACCCCCCCGGGACCCCCAAATTTTGAGCCCAGCCCGGTTCATTTGCATATATTTACATATTTATTACACCGTCCCCACCCCTCCCCCTCCCCCTCCCCGCGGCCCCCCCCGAGGGGCCCCAAAAATTCCCTAAAAAAAAAAAAAAATCCAAAAAAACCCAAAAAAAACCCCAAAAAATCCCAATCCCGAGAAATCCTTTTACAAAAATTCCCGGATTTCCCCCCAAAAAAACGCCCAGGGAAAAAAAAGGTGGAATAATAAAGGATAAAAAAAAGCAGCGGGTTTTGGGTGGGAAAATCCCGATTTTGGGTGGGAAAATCCCGATTTTTTTGGGTGGAAAAATCTCAAATTTTGGGTGGAGAAATCCCGAGTTTTGGGGCGGAAAATCCCAAGTTTTGGGTGGGAAAATCTCAATTTTTTGGGGTGGGAAAATCCCAAATTTTGGGGTGGAAAATCCTGATTTTTGCGTGGGAAAATTCCGATTTTTTGGGGTGGAAAATCCCAAATTTTGGGTGGAGAAATCCCGAGTTTTGGGTGGGAAAAACCCAAATTTTGAAAATCCTGATTTTTGTGGGGGAAAATCCTGATTTTTGGGTGGGAAATTGCAAATTTTGGGTGGGAAAATCCCGTTTTTTGGGTGGGAAAATCCCGATTTTGGGGGGCAAAATCCCAATTTTTGGGGGTGGGAAAATCCCAATTTTTGGCGTGGAAAATCCTGATTTTTTTGGGTGAAAAATCTCGATTTTTTTGGGTGGGAAAATCCCAAATTTTGGGTGGAATATCTCGATTGTTTTGGGGTAGAAAATCCCGATTTTGGGAGAAAAATCCCAATTTTGGGGTAGAAAAATCCTGATTTTGGGGTGGAAAATCCTGATTTTGGGGTAGAAAATCCCAATTTTTGGGTGGAAAATCCCGATTTTGAGGTGAAAAATCCCAATTTTGTGGTAGAAAATCCTGATTTTTTGTTTGAAAAATCCCGATTTTGGGGTAGAAAATCCCGATTTTGGGGTAGAAAATCCCGATTTTGGGGCTTTTTTCCGGGCCCCTCTCGGCGGTGGCGGCTGCTCCCAGACTGGAATTTTTTTTCCCCAAAAAAACCCTTTCCCGGGGGTTTTTGTCCCAAAATTCCGCTCCCAAATTGCCCGGAATTGGCGTTTTTGAGGTGGGAAAATTCCCCCTTTTCCAGCTCCAAATTCCCCCGAGGGAAAAAGGGGAAAATTCAGGATTTTGGGTCCGTTTTTCCCTTTTTTTTCCATTTTTTTAAACATTTTGGAGAAATTTTAACCATTTTTTGGGGGATTTCTTTTCATTTCTTTGAGTTTTTATTTAAATTTTTTTGGGGGGTTTTCTTGGAGCTTTTCCAAATTTTTGGGGGGGATTTTTGGGGCATTTCTGCTGCTTTCCCCACGTTTTTTGGGTGGATTTTGATTGATTTCGGGGTTTCTTTTTTTCCCAGCGCATTTTTAGGGATTCCAGGTCGATTTTTTTTCCCATTTTTCGGCTTTTTCGGTGATTTTGGTTTTTTTTTTTCACGTGGAATTCCGGAGCTCTCAATCCTTTGATCGTTTTTGGGTGGATTTGAATCTTTTTTTCTCCCAATTTCTTTGATTTTTGGGGCATTTTCGTTCCCATTTTTATTTTCTTCTCAATTCTTTTTTTTCTGGCTTCGATTTTTCCCATTTTTATTTTCATATTTTTTCCCACGTTTTTTACCTTTTTCCTCTTATTTTTTCACGGCTTTTTTCGGTTCCATTCTTGGCGTTTTCTCCAGGATTTCTGCCCATTTTTAGCCACTTTTGGACTTTTTTTTTGGACTTTTGGACTTTTTTTTTTTTGATTTTTGGACTTTTTTTCCCCCCAATTTTGGGGATTTTCGTGTGATTCTGATTTTTTCCCTCATTTTTATTCATTTCTACTCGGATTTTTCAACATTTTCCAGGTATTTTTATTGGATTTCGGGTCACTTTCGATCATTTGGGGGCATTTTTGGTGCCATTTCAGACGTTTTTTCCCCGTTTTGCCTCGATTTTGATGCATTTGACATTATTTGGGATTTTTCCCCGTTTTTTTTCTGTGGTTTTATGGGGTTTTCGTGCTGCTTTTGGGTGTATTTCACATTTTTCCTGCATTTCTGCCCCATTTTCCCCGTTTTTATCCACCTTTTGTCATTTTCCCTGCATTTTTCCTGCTTTCCCCCATTTTTTCTCCATTTTTTATTCTTTCCCCCCCTTTTTTCGCATCGTTTCCCCCATTTTTTACCATTTTTGATCGTTTTTCTCCCGCTTCCCAAAGAAAAATCGGAGCCAGAGCCTCAAATCCCCCCCAAAATTCTCATTTAATCCCCTGGGAAAACGGAACCTCGGGAGTTTTGGGGCAAAAAAATCCGATTTTGGGGTCTCCTCACTGCTCAAACCCTCCGAACTTGGGGCTTTTTTTTAAGCCAAAATTGGGATTTTTTGGGGGGGAAAAAACCCTCGGGAATTTGGGGGAGAATCCGGGATTTATTTACAATTTTTATGGCTGAGGCCGGGGGGGGGGAGGGGAGGGAAAGGCCCCAAAAAGGGACAAAATTCCCCCAAACGGCCCCAAAATCCAGCCCGGGGACCGGAGCTGCTGCCGGGGCCAATCCCGGCAGGGGTGGGAATTTTGGGGAATTTTCTTCTTTTGGGGTGGATTGAATTTTCTGAGAGGAATTTTGGGGAGAAATTCGGTGGATTTGGGTTTTTTGGGGTCGGATTTGGGGGATTTGGGTTTTTTGAGGTCAGATTTGGGGTTTTTGGGGTCAGATTTGGGGGGTTTGGGGTCAGATTTGGGGGCTTTGGGTTTTTTGGGGTCGGATTTGAGGGTTTTGGGTCGGATTTGGGGGTTTTGGGGTCAGATTAGGGTTTTTTGGGGTCGGATTTGGGGGTTTTGGGGTCGGATTTGGGGGTTTTGGGGTCAGATTTGGGCTTTTTGAGGTCAGATTTGGGGATTTGGGGTTTTTGGGGTCAGATTAGGGTTTTTTGGGGTCGGATTTCGGGGTTTTGGGGTTGGATTTGTGTTTTTTGGGATCGGATTTGGGGGTTTTGGGTCGGATTTGAGGTCAGATTTGTGTTTTGTGGAATCGGATTTGGGGGTTTTGGGTCGGATTTGGGGGTTTTGGGGTCGGATTTGGTTTTTTTGGGATCGGATTTGGTCTTCTTGGTGTTGGATTTGGGTCAGATTTGGTTTTTTTGGGGGCAAGTTCAGATTTTGGGTCGGATTTGGGCTGGTTTGGATCAAATTTGGTGCTTTTGGGCTCAGAACTGAGATTTTTTGTGTTGCATTTGGGGTTTTTTGGGGTCAGATTTGGACTTTTTAGGGGCGGCTTTGGATTTTCCAGGGCCTATTTGCCCCCAATTCCAGTTTTTAGGATGAACCCACCTTTGCCAGGGCTCAAATTTCACCTTTTTATGGCCAATTCCCAATTCCCTGGGGCCGATTTTCCCTCCAGCCTCGGATTTTGGGTCCATCTGGGAGGATTCTGAGTGGATTTGGGGTGGATCTGGGTGGATTTTGGGTGGATCTGGGCGGATTTGGATGGATTTTGGGTGGATTTGGATGGATTTAGGCAGACTCTGCCGAATTTTGGGTAGATTTGGGCAAACCCTGCTGAATTTTGGGTAGATTTGGGTGAACCCCACTGGATTTTGGGTGAACCCCACTGGATTTTGGGTGGATTTGGGTGAACCCCACTGGATTTTGGGTGGACCTGGTTGGATTTTGGGTAGATTTAGGCAAACCCCACTGGATTTTGGGTAGATTTGGGTGAACCCCACTGGATTTTGGGTAGATTTGGGCAAACCCCGCTGGATTTTGGGTAGATTTAGGCAAACCCCACTGGATTTTGGGTAGATTTGGGCGAACCCCACTGGATTTCGGGCAGATTTGGGCAGACCCTGCTGGATTTTGGGTGGACCTGGCTGGATTTTGGGTAGATTTGGGTGAACCCCACTGGATTTCGGGCAGATTTAACCAAACCCCACTGGATTTTTGGTGGACCTGGTTGGATTTCGGGCAGATTTGGGCAAACCCCGCTGGATTTTGGGTGGACCTGGTTGGATTTTGGGTGGCTTTGGGCAAACCCCACTGGATTTCGGGCAGATTTGGGCAAACCCCACTGGATTTTGGGTGGACCTGGTTGGATTTCGGGCACCTTTAACCAAACCCCACTGGATTTCGGGCAGATTTAACCAAACCCCACTGGATTTCGGGCACCTTTAACCAAACCCCACTGGATTTTGGGTGGACCTGGTTGGATTTTGGGCAGATTTGGGCAAACCCCGCTGGATTTCGGGCAGATTTGGGCAGACCCCACTGGATTTTGGGTGGACCTGGTTGGATTTCGGGCAGATTTAACCAAACCCCACTGGATTTTGGGTGGACCTGGTTGGATTTCGGGCACCTTTTAACCAAACCCCACCGCATTTCGGGCAGATTTAACCAAACCCCACCGCATTTCGGGCAGCTTTCGGCGAACCCTGCCGCCTTTCGGGCACGCCCACCCGAATTCCGGGTGCGTTTGGGACCTTTGCCACCCCCCCGTGCCCGGCCCTCACTGGCAGAAGGGCGAGGCCGTGGGGTCGAAGCCCTTGAAGACGTCCTTGAGCGAGGCCTTGTCCCCGTCCTCGGGGGGGTCCCTGGCGGGGCTGCCCCCCGGGAAGGGGCTCCCGGCGCCGGGCCGGCCGCCGGCCTTGGCCAGGCCGAACACGGGGGGCACGGGGGGCACCGGGAGGTTGTGGAGGCCGGGCTGGCCGCTGCCCCCCTCGCCCGCGCCGCCGGCCTTGGGCCGGGGCCGGTTGTAGCTGTTGTACCTGTCCGTGGGCTCCGGCCGCTCGCCGCCGTCCGGCTGCTCCAGCGCCGAGCGCCGCACGAACGGCGGCTCCTTGGCCTTGCCCGGCGTTTTCCCGGCGTCGGCTTTTTGGGACGAATTCCCGTCGCTTTGGGGTTCTTTCCCCGAGCTGGAAGTCCGGGGGTCGTAGAGGCTGATGGCGCTCAGGACGCTGCTCTGGCCGCCGCCGCCGCCCCAGCTCAGCCGGGGGTCGTAGGGGGCGATGGCCGGGCCGGAGTCCGGCGGAGCCGCTTCGGCCGCCCGGGAGCTGCCGCATTCCAGGGATTTCTGCAGCCGGGGGTCGGCGGGGCCTTTGCGCACGCGGGGGTCGCTGGGTTTGTCCCCTCCCGAGGCCGTGACAGTTTTGAGGATCCGCGAGAGCAGCTCGAAGTCGGGCAGCGCCGCCGAGCCGGGCTCGCCGCCGGCCGGCCGCTGCTGCTGCCGCGGGTCCGAGGGGCCGCAGGGCGGCCGGAGCAGGCGAGGGTCGGGCACGGCCACGGGAAGGGGATCCTGCTTGGGGACGGGCAGCGGGATGAGATCCTCGGGGCTCCAGAGCACGGAGCGGGCGAAGGGCGGCCGCAGCAGCAGCACGTCCTTGCGGATGTGCGAGAACTGCTGCAGCTGCGAGCGCGGGTCCCGCTGGCAGTGCCCGGGAACGGCGTCCAGGGGGATGCTCAGGGGTTTATCCCGCAGGATCCGCTCGCCCTCCTCGTCCTCGGCTGCGCCGGACGCGGCGGCCGCCGGCGTTTTTTGGGGTGGCTCCGCCTTGGGGCCGTGCCGGGCCAGCCGCGGGTCCGAGGGGCCGGGCTCGGCCGGGAGCGGCTCGGAATTCCGGGCCAGCCGGGGGTCGCGGAGCCGGGGGTCGGCGGGACGGGGGGGTCTCTGCAGCCGGGGGTCGCTGGGGGGGTCCCCGGAAGGGTTCTGGGGTCGGGCCGAGCTCTGCTGGCGCAGGGATTTGAGGATGGAGGTGACGCTGCTGCCGCCGTCGTCCTCGTCGCTCGAGTACCAACTGCCGGGGTCTCCTGGGAGAGGCGGGGGGAAAAGGAGGGAAAAATCAGGGAAAGGGGGGGGAAAAAGGGTAAAAAAACCAACGAAGGGATCCTCAAAAGGATCCTGGGTTAGGGTGAAAAACAAAACCAGGCAAGTTCCGGCCTGGCTGCCCCCGTTTTCAGCCCAAAAATTCCCAGAGAAGAGGAAATATCCGGCTCTTCCTCCTCTTCCTCCTCCTCCTCCTCCTCCTCTGGAGCGATTTTGCCGCATTTCAACCCAAATCTGCCTCCTCCTCCTCCCCCAGAGCTTCCCACTTCCAGGGCTTTTGTTCCCTAAAAAATCCCAGCCCCAGCAGGGCCCTGAGGGCTCCGAGATCCCCGAGAGGCAGAGCCGGGGTTGGAGTCAGGATCAGGATTAGGGATCAGGCTCAGGCTTAGGACCAGGACCAGGATCAGGGATTGGGCTCAGGATCAGTGACCGGGATCAGGGCTCAGGGAGCAGGATCAGGGACTGGGATCAGGGATCAGGGACTGGGATCAGGGCTCAGGGATCTGTGACTGGGCTCAGGACCAGTGACCGGGCTCAGGCTCAGGGACCAGGCTCAGTGACCGGGACCAGGGACTGGGATCAGGATCAATGACTGGGCTCAGGCTCAGGCTCAGGCTCAGGCTCAGGCTCAGGGCTCAGTGACCGGGCTCAGGCTCAGGCTCAGGCTCAGGGACCGAGATCAGGGCTCAGGCTCAGGCTCAGGGCTCAGGCTCAGGGCTCAGGCTCAGTGCCCGGGCTCAGGCTCAGGCTCAGGCTCAGGGACTGGGATCAGGGCTCAGTGCCCAGGCTCAGTACCCAGAGCTCAGTACCCAGAGCTCAGTACCCACACTCAGTACCCACACTCAGTACCCACACCCAGTACCCACACTCAGTACCCAGAGCTCAGTACCCACACTCAGTACCCACACTCAGTACCCACACTCAGTACCCAGAGCTCAGTACCCACACTCAGTACCCACACTCAGTACCCACACCCAGTACCCACACTCAGTACCCACACTCAGTACCCACACTCAGTACCCACACTCAGTACCCACACTCAGTACCCACACCCAGTACCCACAGCTCAGTACCCACACTCAATACCCACAGCTCAGTACCCACACTCAGTACCCACACTCAGTACCCAGAGCTCAGTACCCACACTCAGTACCCACACTCAGTACCCACACTCAGTACCCACACTCAATACCCACACTCAGTACCCACACTCAGTACCCACACTCAGTACCCACACTCAGTACCCAGAGCTCAGTACCCACACTCAGTACCCACACTCAGTACCCACACTCAATACCCACACTCAGTACCCACACTCAGTACCCACACCCAGTACCCACACTCAGTACCCACACCCAGTACCCACACTCAGTACCCACACTCAGTACCCACACTCAGTACCCACACTCAGTACCCACACCCAGTACCCACAGCTCAGTACCCACACTCAGTACCCAGAGCTCAGTACCCACACTCAGTACCCACAGCTCAGTACCCACACTCAGTACCCACACTCAGTACCCAGAGCTCAGTATCCACACTCAGTACCCACACTCAGTACCCACACTCAGTACCCACAGCTCAGTACCCACAGCTCAGTACCCACACTCAGTACCCACACTCAGTACCCACACCCAGTACCCACACTCAATACCCACACTCAGTACCCACACTCAGTACCCACACTCAGTACCCAGAGCTCAGTACCCACACTCAGTACCCACACTCAGTACCCACACTCAGTACCCACACTCAATACCCACACTCAGTACCCACACTCAGTACCCACACTCAGTACCCAGAGCTCAGTACCCACACTCAGTACCCACACTCAGTACCCAGAGCTCAGTACCCACACTCAGTACCCAGAGCTCAGTACCCAGAGCTCAGTACCCACACTCAGTACCCACACTCAGTACCCACACTCAGTACCCACAGCTCAGTACCCACACTCAGTACCCACACTCAGTACCCACAGCTCAGTACCCACACTCAGTACCCACACTCAGTACCCACACTCAGTACCCACACTCAATACCCACACTCAGTACCCACACTCAGTACCCACACCCAGTACCCACACTCAGTACCCACACTCAGTACCCACAGCTCAGTACCCACACTCAGTACCCACACTCAGTACCCACACTCAGTACCCACACTCAATACCCACACTCAGTACCCACACTCAGTACCCACACTCAGTACCCAGAGCTCAGTACCCACACTCAGTACCCACACTCAGTACCCAGAGCTCAGTACCCACACTCAGTACCCACACTCAGTACCCACACTCAGTACCCAGAGCTCAGTACCCACACTCAGTACCCACACTCAGTACCCAGAGCTCAGTACCCACACTCAGTACCCACACTCAGTACCCACACTCAGTACCCAGAGCTCAGTACCCACACTCAATACCCACACTCAGTACCCACACTCAGTACCCACACTCAGTACCCACAGCTCAGTACCCACACTCAGTACCCACACTCAGTACCCACACTCAGTACCCAGAGCTCAGTACCCACACTCAGTACCCACACTCAGTACCCAGAGCTCACTACCCACAGCTCAGTACCCACACTCAGTACCCACACTCAGTACCCAGAGCTCAGTACCCACACTCAGTACCCACACTCAGTACCCACACTCAGTACCCACAGCTCAGTACCCACAGCTCAGTACCCACACTCAGTACCCAAGCTCGGTACCCAGGGTTCAGTACCCACACTCAGTACCCACAGCTCAGTACCCAAGCTCGGTACCCCGGGCTCCGTGCCCGGCCCCGCAGGTTGCCCGCTGCCCGCGCTCACCGTCGTCGTGCTGGCGCTCGCCGCGGGCGCCGTCGGGCGCTCTGCGGGCGCCGTCGGGCGGGCGCTGCTGGCGGTGCCGGATGCGCAGGAACAGCGCCCGCTGCGCCGAGGGCAGGAACTCGGGCACAGCCCCCCCGGGCGGGGACCCCTCGGGCCCCAAGCGCCGCTCGCCCCCCGCGCCCTCCGCGGCCTCCAGGGCGCCGAAAGCGTCTGGGGGTGAAAGGATGGCAGTGCCAGGGGGGTGGGGGGAGAAATGGGGGGGGTTTGGGGGGATTTGGGGGGAAATGGGGGGATTTGGGGGGAAAACAACGGGGATTGGGGAGAGAAATGGGGGGGATTTGGGGGGGTTTGGGGGGGAAATGGGGGGGGTTGGGGGTGAAAATGGGGGGACTTGGGGGGATTTGGGGGGATTTGGGGGGAAAATGGGGGGATTTGGGGGGGAAAACAACGGGGATTGGGGAGAGAAATGGCGGGGGGGAGGGGAGGGAGGGGATTTGGGGGAAAAACGGGGGATTGGGAAGAGAAAACAGCCCAAACTGGGACCCTGCACCCAAACTGGGATCCTGCACCCAAACTGGGATCCTGTGCCCAAACTGGGACCCTGCACCCAAACTGGGACCCTGCACCCAAACTGGGACCCTGCGCCCAAACTGGGATCCTGTGCCCAAACTGGGATCCTGTGCCCAAACTGGGACCCTGCACCCAAACTGGGACCCTGCACCCAAACTGGGACCCTGCACCCAAACTGGGATCCTGTGCCCAAACTGGGACCCTGCGCCCAAACTGGGATCCTGTGCCCAAACTGGGACCCCGTGCCCAAACTGGGACCCTGCACCCAAACTGGGCCCCTGCACCCAAACTGGGACCCTGCACCCAAACTGGGACCCTGTGCCCAAACTGGGACCCCGTGCCCTAACTGGGACCCCGTGCCCTAACTGGGACCCTGTGCCCAAACTGGGACCCTGTGCCCAAACTGGGATCCCGTGCCCAAACTGGGACCCTGTGCCCAAACTGGGACCCTGTGCCCACCCCGGGATTCTGCACCCAAACTGGGACCCCGTGCCCAAACTGGGACCCTGTGCCCAAACTGGGACCCCGTGCCCAAACTGGGAACCCGTGCCCAAACTGGGACCCCGTGCCCAAACTGGGACCCTGCACCCAAACTGGGACCCTGCACCCAAACTGGGATCCTGTGCCCAAACTGGGACCCTGTGCCCAAACTGGGACCCTGCACCCAAACTGGGATCCCGTGCCCAAACTGGGACCCCGCGCCCAAACTGGGCCCCTGCACCCAAACTGGGACCCTGTGCCCAAACTGGGATCCTGTGCCCAAACTGAGACCCTGCACCCAAACTGGGACCCTGCACCCAAACTGGGATCCTGTGCCCAAACTGGGATCCCGTGCCCAAACTGGGGATCCCGTGCCCAAACTGGGATCCTGTGCCCAAACTGGGACCCTGCGCCCAAAGTGGGATCCCGTGCCCAAACTGGGACCCTGCGCCCAAACTGGGCCCCTGCACCCACCCCTGGGCCCCTGCCCCCCCCCAGGACCCTGTGCCCACCCCCCCGTCTCACCTGGCTCCCCCATGCCCGCGGGCTCCATCTCCAGCCCCTCCTGGGGGTAGAACCCCTCGTAGAACCCCGGCGGTGCCGCTGCCGGCCCCGGGCCCGGCGGGAGCAGCCCCGAGTGGGGGTGGGGCGGCTCCTCGGGGCCCCCCCCGGCGCCGTAGGGCAGCAGGGGGGGCCCCCCCCCCGGGGCCCAGCTCCGGGTGCAGCTCCGGGTGCAGCTCCGGGGGCAGGGGGGGCCCGGGGGGACCCCCGGGGGGGCCCGGGAAGCGCGGGGGGGGCGGCCCCGGGTGCCTGGGGGGGGGGAGGGGGGGAACAGAGGGGAAAAGGGGGGGATGGGATTGAGGGGGAGGGGCGGGGGTTACAGCTCTGCCCCCCAGGTGCCCTCACCTGACACCCAAGGTGCCCCCCAAGGTGCCCCCCAAGGTGTGCCCAGGTGCCTCCAGCTGCCCCCCAGGTGCCTCCAGCTGCCCCCCAGGTGCCCCCCAGATGCCCCCCAGGTTCCCCCAGGTACCCTCCTCTACCCCCCAGGTGCCCCCAGCTGCCCTTCCCTGCCCCTGAGGTGCCCCCCAGGTACCCCCAGGTGCCCCCCAGGTGCCCTCACCTGATCCCCAGGTTCCCCCAGGTGCCCGCAGGTGCCCCCAGGTACCCCCAGGTGCCCCCCAGGTACCCCCAGGTACCCCCAGGTGCCCCCAGGTGCCCTCCCCTGCCCCCCAGGTGCCCGCAGGTGCCCTCACCTGATACCCAGGTACCCCCAGGTACCTCCAGGTACCCCCAGGTGCCCCCCAGGTACCCCCCAGGTGCCCCCCAGGTACCCCCAGGTGCCCGCAGGTGCCCCCCAGGTGCCCTCACCTGACTCCCAGGTGCCCCCAGGTGCCCCCCAGGTGCCCGCAGGTGCCCTCACCTCATACCCAGGTACCCCCAGGTACCTCCAGGTACCCCGCAGGTGCCCCCCAGGTTCCCCCAGGTGCCCGCAGGTGCCCCCAGGTGCCCCCCAGATGCCCCCAGGTACCTCCAGGTGCCCTCCCCTGCCCCCTAGGTGCCCCCCAGGTGCCCTCACCTGACTCCCAGGTACCCCCAGGTAGCCCCAGGTACCCCCAGGTGCCCCCCAGGTGCCCTCCCCTGCCCCCCAGGTACCCCCAGGTGCCCCCAGGTACCCCCAGGTGCCCTCCCCTGCCCCCCAGGTACCCCCAGGTGCCCCCGGGTGCCCCCAGGTGCCCTCCCCTGCCCCCCAGGTACCCCCAGGTACCCCCGGGTGCCCCCAGGTGCCCTCCCCTGCCCCCCAGGTACCCCCAGGTACCCCCAGGTGCCCCCCAGGTACCCCCCAGGTGCCCCCCAGGTACCCCCAGGTGCCCGCAGGTGCCCTCCCCTGCCCCCCAGGTGCCCCCAGGTGCCCCCAGGTGCCCCCCAGGTGCCCTCCCCTGCCCCCCAGGTACCCCCAGGTACCCCCAGGTGCCCCCAGGTACCCCCAGGTGCCCTCCCCTGCCCCCCAGGTGCCCCCAGGTACCCCCCAGGTGCCCCCCAGGTACCCCCAGGTGCCCGCAGGTGCCCTCCCCTGCCCCCCAGGTGCCCCCAGGTGCCCCCAGGTGCCCCCCAGGTGCCCTCCCCTGCCCCCCAGGTACCCCCAGGTACCCCCAGGTGCCCCCAGGTACCCCCAGGTGCCCTCCCCTGCCCCCCAGGTACCCCCAGGTGCCCCCAGGTACCCCCAGGTGCCCTCCCCTGCCCCCCAGGTACCCCCAGGTGCCCCCAGGTGCCCCCCAGGTGCCCTCACCTGACCCCCAGCTTCTCGGCCAGCTGCCCCGTGGGCCTCACGACGATCTCGAAGAGGGACGGGATCTTCTTGAAGGGGTCCGGGGGCGGCTCCAGGGGGTCCCCGGGCATGGGGGGCGGGGGGGGGAGGGGCAGCGGGGGGGGCCCGGGGGGGAGGGGCGAGGGGGGCGCGGGGGGGGGCGCGGGGGGCCGGGGGGGGGTGGGCAGCAGCCCCACGCCCGGGGGCGGTTTGGGCAGGGGGTTGATGCCCTGCTTCTTCAGCTCCTCCACCTCCTTCTCGTCCTCGGCGCCCGCCTCGGCGTCGTCCGCCAGCATCTGCGGGGAGCCAGCGGCTGCTGGGGGAACTGGGGGCACTGGGGGGCACTGGGGGGCACTGGGGGAGTGGGGGGATGGGGGGGCATTGGGAGGGACTGGGGGGACTGGGGGGAGTGGGGGGAGCGGGGGGCACTGGGGGGCACTGGGGGGAGTGGGGGGAGTGGGGGGCACTGGGGGGAGTGGGGGGCACTGGGGGAGTGGGGGGCACTGGGGGGCACTGGGAGGGACTGGGGGGACTGGGGGGAGTGGGGGCACTGGGGGGCATTGGGAGGGACTGGGGGGACTGGGGGGAGTGGGGGGGAGTGGGGGCACTGGGGGGCACTGGGGGGCACTGGGGGAGTGGGGGGCACTGGGGGGCACTGGGGGGCACTGGGGGCACTGGGGGCACTGGGGGGAGTGGGGGGCACTGGGGGGCACTGGGAGGGACTGGGAGGGACTGGGGGGAGTGGGGGGAGTGGGGGGGAGTGGGGGCACAGGGGGGCACTGGGGGGCACTGGGGGAGTGGGGGGCACTGGGGGGCACTGGGGGGCACTGGGGGCACTGGGGGGAGTGGGGGGCACTGGGGGGCACTGGGGGGCACTGGGAGGGACTGGGAGGGACTGGGGGGAGTGGGGGGAGTGGGGGGCACTGGGGGCACTGGGGGCACTGGGGGCACTGGCGGGGACTGGGGTGAACTGGGGGTACTTGGGTGGATCCAGGTGTGACGCCGGGGCAGGATCCGGGTGGGATTTGGGCAGGATCCAGGCGGGATCCACGTGGGATCCTTGTGGGATCCGGGTAGGATCCGGGCAGGATTTGGGTAGGATTTGGGCAGGATCTCTGTGGAATCTGTGCGGGATTTGGGCAGGATTTGGGCAGGATCCCTGTGGGATCCGGGCAGGATTTGGGCAGGATTTGGGCAGGATCCCTGTGGGATCCGGGCAGGATTTGGGCAGGATTTGGGCAGGATCCCTGTGGGATCCGTGTGGGATTTGGGCAGGATTTGGGCAGGATCCGTGTGGGATCCGGGCAGGATTTGGGCAGGATCCCTGCGGGATCCGGGCAGGATTTGGGCAGGATTTGGGTGGGATCTCTGTGGGATACCTGTGGGATTTGGGCAGGATCCGGGCAGGATCTGTGTGGGATCTCTGTGGGATTTGGGCAGGATTTGGGCAGGATCCCTGTGGGATCCGGGCAGGATTTGGGCAGGATTTGGACAGGATTCCTGTGGGATCCGGGCAGGATTTGGGCAGGATCTGGGCAGGATTTGGGCAGGATTTGGGCAGGATCTGTGTGGGATCCGGGCAGGATCTGGGCAGGATTTGGGCAGGATTTGGGCGGGATCCCTGTGGGATCTGGGCAGGATTTGGGCGGGATTTGAGCAGGATCTGTGTGGGATCTGGGCAGGATTTGGGCGGGATTCCTGTGGGATCCGGGCAGGATTTGGGCAGGATCTGGGCAGGATTTGGGCAGGATTTGGGCAGGATCTGTGTGGGATCCGGGCAGGATCTGGGCAGGATTTGGGCAGGATCTGCGTGGGATCTGTGTGGGATTGGGCAGGATTTGGGCAGAATCCCTGTGGGATCCGGGCAGGATCCGGGCAGGATTTGGGCAGGATCCGTGTGGGATCCGGGCAGGATTTGAGCAGGATTTGGGCAGGATCTGTGCGGGATCCATGCAGGATCTCTGTGGGATCCCTGTGGGATTTGGGCAGGATTTGGGCAGGATCTGTGTGGGATCTGGGCAGGATTTGGACAGGATCCAGGCGGGATCCGGGCAGGATTTGGGCAGGATCTGTGTGGGATCCGGGCAGGATTTGGGTGGGATCTCTGTGGGATCCGTGTGGGATTTGGGCAGGATTTGGGCAGGATCCCTGTGGGATCCAGGCAGGATTTGGGCAGGATTTGGGTGGGATCTCTGTGGGATCCGGGCAGGATTTGGGCAGGATCTGTGTGGGATTTGGGCAGGATTTGGGCAGGATCCGGGTGGGATCTGGGCAGGATCCGGGCAGGATTTGGGTAGGATCTCTGTGGGATCCGGGCAGGATTTGGACAGGATCTCTGTGGGATCCCTGCAGGATGTGGGCAGGATTTGGGCAGGATCCCTGTGGGATCTGGGCAGGATCCGGGCAGGATTTGGACAGGATCTCTGTGGGATCTGGGCAGGATTTGGGCAGGATTTGGGCAGGATCCCTGTGGGATCCGGGCGGGATCCGGGCAGGATTTGGGCAGGATCCCTGTGGGATTTGGGCAGGATCCCTGTGGGATTTGGGCGGGATCCCTGTGGGATCCCTGCAGGATCTGGGCAGGATTTGAGCAGGATTTGGGCAGGATTTGGGCAGGATCCGTGTGGGATCCGGGCAGGATCTGGGCAGGATTTGGGCAGGATCCCTGTGGGATCCCTGCAGGATCTGGGCAGGATTTGAGCAGGATTTGAGCAGGATTTGGGCAGGATTTGGGCAGGATCCGTGTGGGATCCGGGCAGGATCTGGGCAGGATCTGTGTGGGATCCCTGTGGGATTTGGGCAGGATTTGAGCAGGATCTGTGTGGGATCCGGGCGGGATCCGGGCAGGATTTGGGCAGGATCCGGGCGGGATCTGGGCAGGATTTGGGCAGGATTTGGACAGGATCTCTGCGGGATCCGGGCAGGATTTGGGCAGGATCCGGGCGGGATCTGGGCAGGATTTGGACAGGATCCCTGTGGGATCCGGGCAGGATTTGGGCAGGATTTGGGCAGGATCTGTGTGGGATCCGGGCAGGATCCGGGCAGGATTTGGGCAGGATCCGGGCGGGATCTGGGCAGGATTTGGGCGGGATCTGGGCAGGATCCCTGTGGGATTTGGGCAGGATCCGGGCGGGATCTGGGCAGGATTTGGGCAGGATTTGGACAGGATCTCTGCGGGATCCGGGCAGGATCTGGGCGGGATCCCCGCGGGATCCCCGCCCCGCGCCGTACCTTGTCGAGCAGGTGGCGGGTGTCGTCGCAGAGCGGCGCGTGCGAGAACATGCAGTCGTCGCCGTTGATGCAGAGCCCCGTGGTGTGGAACAGCTTGCACGGGAAATCCCGTGGGCAGCGCCAGTCAAGGCAAACCAACGCCCGCCGGCCCTAAGCCCGGCCTAGGGCACGCCCGGCCCGGCCGAGGCCCGGCTTAGCCCCTTTCGGGCTCCTTTAAAGCCCGGTTTAGCCCCTTTCTGGGTCCTTTAAAGCCCGGTTTAACCCCGTTTTTGGCTCATTTAAGGACCAGTTTAACCCCGTTTCTGGCTCCTTTAAAGCCCGGTTTAGCCCCTTTCTGGGTCCTTTAAAGCCCGGTTTAACCCCGTTTTTGGCTCATTTAAGGCCCGGTTTAACCCTGTTTTCGGCTCATTTAAGGCCCGGTTTAACCCCGTTTTTGGCTCCTTTAAGGCCCAGTTTAACCCCATTTCTGGCTCCTTTAAGGCTCGGTTTAGCCCCTTTCTGGGTCCTTTAAAGCCCAGTTTAACCCCATTTTTGGCTCATTTAAGGACCAGTTTAACCCCGTTTCTGGCTCCTTTAAGGCCCGGTTTAACCCTGTTTTTGGCTCATTTAAGGCCCGGTTTAACCCCATTTCTGGCTCCTTTAAGGCCCGGTTTAGCCCCTTTCTGGGTCCTTTAAAGCCCAGTTTAACCCCGTTTTTGGCTCATTTAAGGACCAGTTTAACCCCGTTTCTGGCTCCTTCAAAGCCCGGTTTAACCCTGTTTTTGGCTCATTTAAGGTCCGGTTTAACCCCGTTTCTGGCTCCTTTAAAGCCCGGTTTAGCCCCTTTCTGGGTTCTTTAAAGCCAGTTTAACCCCGTTTTTGGCTCATTTAAGGCCCGGTTTAACCC
Source organism: Aphelocoma coerulescens (assembly GCF_041296385.1). NCBI lineage: Eukaryota > Metazoa > Chordata > Aves > Passeriformes > Corvidae > Aphelocoma > Aphelocoma coerulescens. The sequence continues at coordinate 366,799 of NC_091045.1, read as the reverse complement.
TGTTTTCGGCTCATTTAAGGCCCGGTTTAACCCCGTTTTTGGCTCATTTAAGGCCCGGTTTAACCCCGTTTTTGGCTCATTTAAGGCCCGGTTTTAACCCCGTTTCTGGCTCCTTTAAGGCTCGGTTTAGCCCCTTTCTGGGTCCTTTAAAGCCCAGTTTAACCCCGTTTTTGGCTCATTTAAGGACCAGTTTAACCCCGTTTCTGGCTCCTTCAAAGCCCGGTTTAACCCTGTTTTTGGCTCATTTAAGGTCCGGTTTAACCCCGTTTCTGGCTCCTTTAAGGCCCGGTTTAGCCCCTTTCTGGGTCCTTTAAAGCCCAGTTTAAGCCCGTTTTTGGCTCATTTAAGGACCAGTTTAACCCCGTTTCTGGCTCCTTCAAAGCCCGGTTTAACCCTGTTTTTGGCTCATTTAAGGCCCGGTTTAACCCCGTTTCTGGCTCCTTTAAGGCCCGGTTTAGCCCCTTTCTGGGTCCTTTAAAGCCCAGTTTAACCCCGTTTTTGGCTCATTTAAGGACCAGTTTAACCCCGTTTCTGGCTCCTTCAAAGCCCGGTTTAACCCTGTTTTTGGCTCATTTAAGGCCCGGTTTAACCCCGTTTTTGGCTCCTTTAAGGCCCGGTTTAGCCCCTTTCTGGCTCATTTAAGGCCCGGTTTAACCCCGTTTTTGGCTCATTTAAGGCCCAGTTTAACCCCATTTCTGGCTCCTTTAAGGCTCGGTTTAGCCCCTTTCTGGGTCCTTTAAAGCCCAGTTTAACCCCGTTTTTGGCTCATTTAAGGACCAGTTTAACCCCGTTTCTGGCTCCTTCAAAGCCCGGTTTAAACCCTGTTTTTGGCTCATTTAAGGCCCAGTTTAACCCCATTTCTGGCTCCTTTAAAGCCCGGTTTAGCCCCTTTCTGGGTCCTTTAAAGCCCAGTTTAACCCCGTTTTTGGCTCATTTAAGGACCAGTTTAAGCCTCTTTCTGATCCTTTAAGGCCCGGTTTAACCCCGTTTCTAGCTCCTTTAAGGCCCGTTTAGCCCCATTTCTGGATCATTTAAAACCCAATTTAACCCCGTTTTTGGCTCATTTAAGGACCAGTTTAAGCCTCTTTCTGGCTCCTTTAAGGCCCAGTTTAACCCCGTTTCTGGCGCCTTTAAGGCCCAGTTTAAGCCTCTTTCTGGCTCTTTTAAGGCCCGGTTTAACCCAGTTTCTGGCTCATTTAAGGCCCACTTTTAGCCCCTTTCTGGCTCATTTAAGGCCCAATTTAACCCCATTTCTGGCTCCTTTAAGGCTGCTTTAGCCCCGTTTCTGGCTCCTTTAAGGCCTGGTTTAAACCAGTTTCTGGCTCGTTCAAGGCCCAGTTTAGCCCTTTTCTGGCTCCTTTAAGGCCCAGTTTAAGCCCCTTTCTGGCTCATTTAAAGCCAATTTTAACCCCGTTTCTGGCTCATTCAAGGCCTGGTTTAAACCAGTTTCTGGCTCATTTAAGGCCTGGTTTAACCCCATTTCTGGCTCATTTAAGGCCCAGTTTAACCCTGTTTCAGGCTCCTTTAAGGCTGGGTTTAACCCTGTTTCAGACTTAGGTTAGGGGGCAGGGTCAGGCCAGGTTCGGGGCAGTTTTAGGCCAGGCTCGGGGCAGGGTCAGACCAGGTTCGGGGCAGGGTCAGGCCTGGTTCAGACCAGGTTCGGGGCAGTGTCAGGCCCGGCTCAGGCCGGGTTTAGGCCGCGCTCAGGCCACGCTCAGGCCGGGTTCAGACCACGCTCAGGCCGGGTTTAGGCCACGCTCAGGCCGGGTTTAGGCCGGGCTCAGGCCGCGCTCAGGCCGGGTTGAGGCCGCGCTCAGGCCGCGCTCAGACCACGCTCAGGCCGGGTTGAGGCCGGGCTCAGGCCGGGTTGAGGCCGCGCTCAGGCCGCGCTCAGGCCGGGTTCAGGCCGCGCTCAGGCCGGGTTCAGACCACGCTCAGGCCGGGTTGAGGCCGCGCTCAGGCCAGGTTCAGGCCGGGTTCAGACCACGCTCAGGCCGGGCTCAGGCCGCGCTCAGGCCGGGTTCAGACCACGCTCAGGCCGGGTTGAGGCCGCGCTCAGGCCGCGCTCAGGCTGGGTTCAGACCACGCTCAGGCCGGGCTCAGGCCGCGCTCAGGCCGGGTTTAGGCCGGGCTCAGGCCGGCGCCAAGGATATCGTGCATGTAGGGACAGCTGTCGGCGCGCGCGCAGTAGCCCGTGATGTAGAACTTGCACAGCTCCCGCTTCTTGGGCAGCTCGATGTCGTGGCTGAAGTTGCAGTGGTCACCCTGCGGCCACGGCCGGACACGGGGGGTTAAACGGGGGAATAAAGGGGGGAATAAAGGGGGGATTAAAGGGGGGATTAAAGGGGGGGATAGGGGGGATAGGGGGGAATAAAGGGGGGAAAAAAGGGGGGATTAAAGGGGGGAAAAAGGGGGGGTAAAGGTGGGAGAAAGGGGGGATAAAGGGGGGATAGAGGGGGAATAGAGGGGGAATAAAGGGGGTAAAAGGGGGGATTAAAGGGGGGAAAAAGGGGAAAAAAGGGGGGGGGTAAAGGTGGGAGAAAGGGGGGATAAAGGGGGGATAAAGGGGGAAAAAGGGGGGATTAAAGGGGGGAAAAAGGGGGGGATAGAGGGGGAATTAAAGGGGGGATAGAGGTGGGATAGAGGGGGGACAAAGGCGGATAAAGGAGGGATAAAGGGGGGATGGGGGGAATAAAGGGGGGAAAAGGGGGGATAAAGGGGGGAAAAAGGGGGAAAAAGGGGGGATAGAGGGGGAAAAAGGGGGGATAGAAGGAGGACAAAAGGGGGGGTAAAGGTGGGAGAAAGGGGGGATAAAAGTGGGATACAGCTGGGATAAAGGCAGGACACAGCTGGGACAGGTGGGAAAAGTGGGATATGAGGGGAAAAGCGAGACAGAGGTGGGGTAAAAGTGGGATAAAAGTGGGATACAGGTGGGATAAAGGGGGGATAAAAGTGGGATAAAAGTGGGATAAAAGTGGGATAAAGGTGGGATAAAGGTGGGATAAAGGTGGGATAAAGGTGGGATAAAGGTGGGATAAAGGTGGGATAAAAGTGGGATAAAAGTGGGATACAGGTGGGATAAAGGGAGGATAAAAGTGGGATAAAAGTGGGATACAGGTGGGATACAGGTGGGATACAGGTGGGATAAAAGTGGGATAAAGGTGGGATAAAGGCAGGACACAGCTGGGACAGGTGGGAACAGCGGGATATGGGGGAAAAAGCGGGACAGAGGTGGGGTAAAGGTGGGATAAAAGTGGGATAAGGTGAGATAAAGGGGGGATAAAGGTGGCAAAAGAGGGACACAGGTGGGAAAGGTGGGATAAAAGTGGGATATGAGGGAAAAAGTGGGACACAGGTGGGGTAAAGATGGGATAAAAGTGGGATAAAAGTGGGATAAAGGGGGGATAAAAGTGGGAAAAAAGGGACACAAGAGGGAAAGGTGGGAACAGCAGGATATGAGGGGAAAAGCGGGACAGAGGTGGAATAAAGGTGGGATGAAAGTGGGATAAAAGTGGGATACAGGTGGGATAAAAGTGGGATAAAGGTGGGATAAAAGTGGGATAAAGGCAGGACACAGCTGGGACAGGTGGGAACAGCGGGATATGGGGGGAAAAGCAGGACACAGACTGGGGGGGGGGGACAGGCAGGACCCCGGTGACCTCCCCAAAATCCCCCTCCCCCCCCCCGCCCCCCACGGCTCCGGGAAGGTTCCAGAAGGACTCCCCAGCCCCGGCCGGGCCGTTCCCGGCGGGAATTCCGGGAATGCCGGGGCGGGAATGCCTTACCCAGGTGCACCTGCCCTCCACGAAGTACTTGCAGATGACTTTGCCCTTCTTGTCCGAGGGCAGGTGGGGCTTGTCGTGCTCGCCGCGCCGGTAGCCACCCCCGTCCTGCCGGGAAAGCGCCGGGAATGGGGGCTGGAAGGCCGGGAAAGAGGGGAACCCCCGGCATGGCTGGGGTGGGGGGGTGTGCTGAGCACAAAATCCCGGGATTTGGGGGGAAAAAGGGAGATTTGGGGTGTGCTGAGCACAAAATCCTGGGATTTGGGGGAAAAAGGGGGATTTGGGGGTGGAAAAGAGGGGATTTGGGGTGTGCTGGGCATAAAATCCTGGGATTTGGGGGGAAAAAGGGGGATTTGGGGGTGGAAAAGAGGGGATTTGGGGTGTGCTGGGCATAAAATCCCGGGATTTGGGGGAGAAAAGAGGGGGATTTGGGGTGTGCTGAGCATAAAATCCTGGGATTTGGGGTGGAAAAGAGGGGATTTGGGGTGTTTCAAAGGTAAAATCCCGGGATTTGGGGAAGAACAAGCAGGAAGAAGCCGCCGCCCCGGTGGGAATTGGGGCGGTTTTTGAGGATCCTGGGAGGATCTCTGGGAATTCTGGTGGGGATTCTGGTGGAGATCCCGGTGGGGATCCCGGTGGGAACTGAGGGGGTTTTTGAGGATCCCGGGGGGGATCCTGGTGGGAATCCCGGTGGGAACTGGGGGGGTTTTTGAGGATCCCGGTGGGGATCCCGGTGGGAATTGGGGGGGGTTTTGAGGATCCTGGGAGGATCTCTGGTGGGAATCCCAGTGGGAATTGGGGGGGGGTTTTGAGGATCCTGGGAGGATCTCTGGTGGGAATCCCGGTGGGAATCGTGGTGGGGATCCTGGTGGGGATCCCAGTGGGAATTGGGGGGTGGTTTTTGAGGATCCTGGGAGGATCCCGGTGGGAATCCTGGTGGGAATTCCAATGGGAATCCCGGTGGGAACTGGGGCGGTTTTTGAGGATCCTGGTGGGGATCCCGGTGGGAACTGGGGTGGTTTTTGAGGATCCTGGGAGGATCTCTGGTGTGGATCCCGGGAGGATCTCTGGTGTGGATCCCGGGGGGGATCCCGGTGTGGATCCCGGCGCTCACCGCCAGCTCCTCGTCGTAGAAGTCGTCGTCGTCGTTGATCCCGGATTTGCCCATCCCGCTCCGGCCTCGCCCGCGGCCTCTCCCCATCCCTTTGTTCCCACGGCCCCGGGGACCCCGGCCCCGGCCCCGGTTCAGGCCTGGAAGGAGGGAGGGGAATTGGGAACTGGGAACTGGGAACTGGGAACTGGGAATGGGAATTGGGAACTGGGAACTGGGAACTGGGAATTGGGAATGGGATGGGAATTCCCAGCCCCAGCCCCGGTTCAGGCCTGGAAGGAGGGATTGGGAACTGGGAATTGGGAACTGGGAATGGGAATGGGGAACTGGGAATTGGGATTGGGAATTGGGAACTGGGAATTGGGAACTGGGAATGGGAATTGGGAACTGGGAACTGGGAACTGGGAATGGGAATTGGGAACTGGGAATGGGATGGGAATTCCCATCCCCGGCCCCGGTTCAGGCCTGGAAGGAGGGATTGGGAATTGGGAATTGGGAATTGGGAATTGGGAATGGGAATTGGGAACTGGGAATTGGGAATGGGATGGGAATTCCCAGCCCCAGCCCCGGTTCAGGCCTGGAAGGAGGGATTGGGAATTGGGAACTGGGAATGGGGAACTGGGAATTGGGATTGGGAATTGGGAACTGGGAATTGGGAACTGGGAATGGGAATTGGGAACTGGGAACTGGGAATGGGAATTGGGAACTGGGAATTGGGAATGGGATGGGAATTCCCATCCCCGGCCCCGGTTCAGGCCTGGAAGGAGGGATTGGGAATTGGGAATTGGGAACTGGGAATGGGAATGGGGAACTGGGAATTGGGATTGGGAATTGGGAACTGGGAATTGGGAACTGGGAATGGGAATTGGGAACTGGGAACTGGGAATTGGGATTGGGAATTGGGAACTGGGAACTGGGAATGGGATGGGAATTCCCATCCCCGGCCCCGGTTCAGGCCTGGAAGGAGGGATTGGGAATTGGGAATTGGGAATTGGGAATTGGGAACTGGGAATTGGGAATGGGGAATTGGGAATGGGATGGGAATGGGATGGGAATTCCCCGGGATCCAGGCCTGGAATGAGGGTGGGATTTGGGATGTTGGGGTTTGGGAATTGGGATTTGGGAATTGCCAACCCCGGGCTCACCCCGGCCCCACTCCAGGGCTGGAATGAGGGGTGGGATTTGGGATTTGGGAATTCCCTGGGATCCAGGCCTGGAATGAGGGGTGGGATTTGGGATTTGGGATGTTGGGATTTGGGACAGGCTCACCCCGGCCCCGCTCCAGGCCTGGAATGAGGTATTTGGGATGTTGGGATGTTGGGATGCTGGGATTTGGGATGTTGGGATGCTGGGATTTGGGACAGGCTCACCCCGGCCCCGCTCCAGGGCTGGAATGAGGGGTGGGATTTGGGATTTGGGGTTTGGGATGCTGGGATTTGGGACAGGCTCACCCCGGCCCCGCTCCAGGGCTGGAATGAGGGGTGGGATTTGGGATTTGGGGTTTGGGATGCTGGGATTTGGGACAGGCTCACCCCGGCCCCGCTCCAGGGCTGGAATGAGGGGTGGGATTTGGGATTTGGGGTTTGGGATGCTGGGATTTGGGACAGGCTCACCCCGGCCCCGCTCCTTGCTCCGCCGGTACTGCGACAGCTCCTTGGCGTAGTCGTCGAAGTCGTCGTCGCCCAGCGGCTCCTCGGGGTCGCAGTACTGGGAAAAAAACGGGAATTCTCTGGGAATTCTCCGGGGATTCTCTGCAGGGAGCGGTGGGGAAGGGGGCAGAGGAGCCCAGGGGTGTCCCCGGAGCTCAGCCCCACCCGGCTGTTCCCACCCTTCTCCCGAGGAACCACGAACCCCGGGATGGGGGTGGGAATCCTGGGATGGGGCTGGAATCCCATCCAGAGCCCCGGGATGGGGGGCGGGGGGGGAATTCCAGGATGGGACCCCCAGGCCGGGGCTGGAATTCCAGGACGGGACCCCTGGGATGGAACCCCCGGGATGGGGTGGGAATTCCAGGACAGGACCCCCCAGGCTGGGGCCGGAATTCCAGGACGGGACCCTCCAGGATGGGGCCGGAATTCCAGGATGGGACCCCCAGGATGGGGCTGGAATTCCAGGATGGGACCCCCAGGCCGGGGGCCGGAATTCCAGGCCGGGACCCCCCAGGATGGGGTTGGAATTCCAGGACGGGACCCCCAGGATGGGGCCGGAATTCCAGGATAGGACCCCCAGGATGGGGCCAGAATTCCAGGACAGGACCCCCCAGGCCGGGGCCGGAATTCCAGGACGGGACCCTCCAGGATGGGGCCGGAATTCCAGAACAGGACCCCCAGGCCAGGACCGGAATTCCAGGCCGGGACCCCCAGGCCAGGACCCCCAGGCCGGGGCCGGAATTCCAGGACAGGACCCCCCAGGCCAGGACTGGAATTCCAGGCCAGGACCCCCAGGCTGGGGCCGGAATTCCAGGCCGGGACCCCCAGGCCAGGACCGGAAATTCCAGGCCGGGACCCCCAGGCCAGGACCGGAAATTCCAGGACAGGACCCCCCAGGCCAGGACCGGAAATTCCAGGACAGGACCCCCAGGCCAGGACCGGAATTCCAGGCCGGGACCCCCAGGATGGGGCCGGAATTCCAGGATGGGACCCCCAGGCCGGGGCCGGAATTCCAGGACAGGACCCCCCAGGCCGGGGCTGGAATTCCAGGACAGGACCCCCCAGGATGGGGCCGGAATTCCAGGCCAGGACCCCCAGGCCGGGGCCGGAATTCCAGGACAGGACCCCCCAGGCTGGGGCCGGAATTCCAGGACGGGACCCCCCAGGATGGGGCCGGAATTCCAGGCCGGGACCCCCCAGGATGGGGCCGGAATTCCAGGCCGGGACCCCCCCAGGCCGGGGTCGGAATTCCAGGATGGGACCCCCAGGCCGGGGCCGGAATTCCAGGACAGACCCCCCAGGCTGGGGCCGGAATTCCAGGACAGGACCCCCAGGCCAGGACCGGAATTCCAGGACAGGACCCCCAGGCTGGGGCCGGAATTCCAGGCCGGGACCCCCCAGGCCGGGGTCGGAATTCCAGGATGGGACCCCCAGGCCGGGGCCGGAATTCCAGGACAGGACCCCCCAGGCTGGGGCCGGAATTCCAGGACGGGACCCTCCAGGATGGGGCCGGAATTCCAGGACAGGACCCCCAGGCCGGGGCCGGAATTCCAGGACAGGACCCCCCAGGCTGGGGCCGGAATTCCAGGACGGGACCCCCAGGATGGGGCCGGAATTCCAGGACAGGACCCCCCAGGATGGGGCTGGAATTCCAGGACAGGACCCCCCAGGCCAGGACTGGAATTCCAGGACAGGACCCCCAGGCCGGGGCCGGAATTCCAGGACAGGACCCCCCAGGCCAGGACTGGAATTCCAGGACAGGACCCCCCAGGATGGGGCCGGAATTCCAGGACAGGACCCCCAGGATGGGGCCGGAATTCCAGGACGGGACCCTCCAGGATGGGGCCGGAATTCCAGGACAGACCCCCCAGGCCGGGACCAGAATTCCAGGCCGGGACCCCCAGGATGGGGCCGGAATTCCAGGACAGGACCCCCCAGGCCGGGACCCCCAGGCCAGGACTGGAATTCCAGGACAGGACCCCCAGGCCGGGGCCGGAATTCCAGGCCGGGACCCCCCCGGACGGGGCCGGGACCCCCAGGCCGGGCTCGCCCCCTCCCCGCTCACCTCCAGGTCCTCGTCGAAGGCCTCGTCCTCGTCCTCGGGGTCGCTGCGGCCCCGGCCCCCGGCCCCGGGGTAGCCCCCGGCCCCGCATCCCCCCGCGGCCACCGCGGCCCCGGAAGCCCCGGCCCCGGGCGCGCCCTGCGGACAGAGGCAGAAACGGGGCAAAACCCTCAAAAATCGGGGCTTTTTTTTTTTCCGGGTTTGGGGTGCCGGGCACAAAAAAAATTGGGATTTTTTCGGGGTTTCGGGGATTTTTTTTTTGGCGTGGAATTCGGAGCGGATCCGTGGGAAAATGGGTTTGGAGGGAACGTTAAGGGCGGCTCTGGAGGGAATTTGGGGTTGGGAGGATAAAAAGGGGATTTTTCCTGGGATTGGACAGCGTTTTTGGAGGGAATTTGGTGGTTTGGCCACCAAAAAAAAAAAGGGATTTTTGAGGGCATTTAAGGGATTTTGTAACGGTTTTTCCGGGTTTGCCTGGATTTCCTGGGTGCTCCCAGGTTTGGGGTGGGAAATTTGGGAATCTGAATCCAGGGATTCCAACTCTCCGCAGAGTCTGGGGGCAGGACTGGATCCCGGGATGCTCTGCCGGGCTGGAATCGGGCGTTTTCTGACTGGTTTTTCAGGATCTCTCCAGGTTTTTCCTGGTTTTTCCTGGTTTTTCCTGGTTTTTCCCAGGTTTTTCCCCAGATTTCCCAAGTTTTTCCCAGTTTTTCCCAGGTTTTTCCCAGTTGTTCCCGCTTTTCCCCAGCTGTTCCCAGCTGTTCCCAGTTTGTCCCAGTTTGTTCCCGCTTTTCCCCAGCTGTTCCCATCCGTTCCCAGTTTGTCCCAGTTTGTTCCCACTGCTCCCATCCATTCCCAGTTGTCCCAGTTTGCTCCCACTGTTCCCCAGCCATTCCCACTGCTCCCATCCATTCCCAGTTTGTCCCAGTTTGTTCCCAGCTGTTCCCAGCCATTCCCAGCCGTTCCCACTGCTCCCAGCCATTCCCAGTCTGTCCCAGTTTGCCCAGTTGGCCCCACCTCTGCCGCGCTGGCCGCCGCCGTCCTTGCAGCGCCGGTAGTGGCCCAGCTCCCAGTTTGTCCCAGTTTGTCCCAGTCTGTCCCAGTTTGTTCCCAGCCGTTCCCAGCCATTCCCACTGCTCCCAGCCATTCCCAGTCTGTCCCAGTTTGCCCAGTTGGCCCCACCTCTGCCGCGCTGGCCGCCGCCGTCCTTGCAGCGCCGGTAGTGGCCCAGCTCCCAGTTTGTCCCAGTTTGTCCCAGTTTGTCCCAGTTTGTTCCCAGCCATTCCCAGCCATTCCCAGCCATTCCCACTGCTCCCAGCCATTCCCAGTCTGTCCCAGTTTGCCCAGTTGGCCCCACCTCTGCCGCGCTGGCCGCCGCCGTCCTTGCAGCGCCGGTAGTGGCCCAGCTCCTTGCAGAAGTCGCCGTAGCCGTCCTTGGGCGCCTCCTCCTCCTCCTCCTCGTCGGCCTCGAAGGCCCCGAACTCGTCGGCCTCGAAGTCCTCGTAGGAGCCCCCGTAGCCCTTGGAGTCGCCCTTGGCGTGGCTCTTGCGGGGGCCCTGCGGCCCGTGCGACTGGGAGTACTGGTGGCACTGGGAGCGCGGGGACGGCCTCGCCTCAGCATCGGCACCGCCAGCTCAGCCCCAGGTAGGGCCGGTTAGAGCCGGTTAGACCCGGTTAGTTCTGGTTAGTCCCAGTCACTGCCGGTCAGTCCCAGTTAGTCCCAGTCACTCCCAGTTAGTCCCAGTTAGACTCAGTTAGTCCCGGTTAGTCCTGGTCAGTCCCAGTCAGTCCCAGTCAGTCACAGTTAGACCCAGTTAGTCCTGCTTAGTCCCGGTTAGTCCCAGTCAGTCCCGGTTAGTCCTGGTCAGTCCCAGTCAGTCCCAGTTAGTCCTGGTTAGTCCCAGTTACTCCCAGTTAGTCCCAGTCAGTTCCAATCAGTCCCAGTCAGTCCCAGTTAGACCCAGTTAGTCCCGGTTAGTCCCAGTCACTCCCAGTCACTCCCAGTTAGTCCTGGTCAGTCCCAGTCAGTCCCTGTCAGTCCCAGTCAGTCCCGGTCAGTCCCAGTTAGACCCAGTTAGTCCTGCTTAGTCCCGGTTAGTCCCAGTCAGTCCCGGTTAGTCCTGGTCAGTCCCAGTCAGTCCCAGTTAGTCCTGGTTAGTCCCAGTTACTCCCAGTTAGTCCCAGTCAGTTCCAATCAGTCCCAGTCAGTCCCAGTTAGACCCAGTTAGTCCCGGTTAGTCCCAGTCACTCCCAGTCACTCCCAGTTAGTCCTGGTCAGTCCCAGTCAGTCCCTGTCAGTCCCAGTCAGTCCTGGTCAGTCCCAGTCACTCCCAGTCACTCCCAGTTAGTCCTGGTCAGTCCCAGTCACTCCCAGTTAGTCCTGGTCAGTCCCAATCAGTCCCAGTCAGTCCTGGTTAGTCCCAGTCAGTTCCGGTTAGTCCCGGTTAGTCCCAGTCACTCCCAGTTAGTCCCAGTCAGTTCTGATCAGTCCTGGTCAGTCCCAGTCACTCCCGGTCAGTCTCAGTCAGTTCCAATCAGTCCCAGTCAGTCTCAGTCAGTTCCAATCAGTCCCAGTCAGTCCCAGTCAGTTCCGGTTAGTCCCAGTCAGTCCCAGTCACTCATAGACTAGAAGTGGCTGTGTTCCCAGGGATTATTCCCAGTGATCATTCCCAGGGATTATCCCCAGTGATTACCCTCACTCTCCCCACTATTCCCAGTGTTCCCAGTATCCCCAGTGACTCACGGCATAGGGGGGGCTGTACTCCCGGTACTTGCGGTGCCCCTTCTCCCCGGGGCTGTGTTCCCAGGGATTATCCCCAGGGATTACCCCCACTCTCCCCACTCTCCCCACTCTCCCCACTATTCCCAGTGTTCCCAGTATCCCCAGTGACTCACGGCATAGGGGGGGCTGTACTCCCGGTACTTGCGGTGCCCCTTCTCCCCGGGGCTGTGTTCCCAGGGATTATCCCCAGGGATTATTCCCAGTGATTACCCCCACTCTCCCCACTCTCCCCACTCTCCCCACTATTCCCAGTGTTCCCAGTATCCCCAGTGACTCACGGCATAGGGGGGGCTGTACTCCCGGTACTTGCGGTGCCCCTTCTCCCCGGGGCTGTACTCGGAGTCGTCGCTGTAGTCGGACAATTCCTCGCTGGACGAGGCGTGGCGCTGGGAAAAGCCGGGCCCAGCTCATTCCCAGCTCATTCCCAGCTCATTCCCAGCTCATTCCCAGCTCATTCCCAGCCTCTGGAATTCCCACCCCAACCCCCCCCCCCCCCCTCGCCCTCTTCATCCCTCGGGAATCCCAGATTTCCCTGGGAAAATCCCAAATTTCCCTGGGAAAACCCCACCCCAGCAAGCGGGAGCAGCTCAGGGAGGAAATCCAATCCCCCCCCCCCCGGAATCCCAGGAATTTTGAAGGGATTTTGGGCATTAGGATACAGAAAATGGGATTTTTGGAGGATTTAAGGGATTTTTGGAAAGGGAATTCGGGTCTAATCCACGAAACCTTGCATTTTGAGGGAATTTGAGGAAATTTTAAGGAGATTCCAGGATCGAACCACAGATTTTTCCCGGAATTTGATGGGAATTCTCAAGGAATTCTGCAGCTTAGGACACAAAAAAACAAGATTGGGGGGCAGAGCTGGATTTGAAGGAATTTTCGGAGGGGAGGGACAGAAAATGGGGAAAACAGAGCAGGGGGGGAAAAATCCTGGATCGGCCCCGAAATCCCAAAATCCGTCGGGGGGGAGGAGAGGGAGAGGGGCGGAATTCCCAACCTTGTGCTTGGATTTCCGCTTTTTCTTGGATCTCCTCTTCTCCTTCTCCTTGCGCCGCTTGCGCTTCAGCCTCCGGTGGGATTTCTCCTCCTCGGAGTCGCTGTGGTGCCGCTCCCGCCGGGATTGGGGCTGGGAATGCTCCGGGGCCTCGTCGCCGCCGTCGTCCTCCAGCTCGCCCTCCTCCAGCTCCCCATCCTCCCTGCAAAGACAGCGGCCAGCGTCCGGCACGGCACGGGCGGGAAAAGCGGGAAGGGAAGGGGATGGAGCAGATCGGGGCGGCGCGCCGGTGGGATTGCCTCAAATTCCGGAGGGGTTCCCTCAAAATTCCGGAGGGATTGCCTCAAAATTCCTGAGGGATTCCCTAAAATTCCGGTGAGATTCCCTCAAATTCCTGAGGGAGTCCCTCAAATTCCTAAGGGATTGCCTCAAAATTCCTGAGGGATTCCCTAAAATTCCTGAGGGATTCCCTCAAAATTCCAGAGGGATTGCCTCAAAATTCCTGAGGGATTCCCTCAAAATTCCTGAGGGATTGCCTCAAAATTCCAGTGAGATTCCCTCAAATTCCTGAAGGAGTCCCTCAAATTCCTTAGGGATTGCCTCAAATTCCGGTGAGATTCCCTCAAATTCCGGTGAGATTCCCTCAAATTCCTGAGGGATTGCCTCAAAATTCCGGAGGGATTGCCTCAAAATTCCTGAGGGATTTCCCCAAATTCCAGTGAAATTCCCTCAAATTCCTGAGGGAGTCCCTCAAATTCCTAAGGGATTGCCTCAAAATTCCTGCAGGATTCCCCCAAATTCCTGAGGGATTGCCTCAAAATTCCGGTGAGATTCCCTCAAATTCCTGAAGGAGTCCCTCAAATTCCTGAGAGATTCCCTCAAATTCCTAAGGGATTGCCTCAAAATTCCTGCAGGATTCCCCCAAATTCCTGAGGGATTGCCTCAAATTCTGGTGAGATTCCCTCAAATTCCTGCAGAATTCCCTCAAATTCCTGAGGGATTGCCTCAAAATTCCGGAGGGATTCCCTCAAAATTCCTGAGGGATTTCCCCAAATTCCAGTGAGATTCCCTCAAATTCCTGAGGGATTGCCTCAAATTCTGGTGAGATTCCCTCAAATTCCGGAGGGATTCCCTCAAAATTCTGGCAGGATTTCCCCAAATTCTGGTGAGATTCCCTCAAATTCTGGCAGGATTCCCTCAAATTCCTGAGGGAAGGGATTGCCTCAAAATTCCTGAGGGATTCCCTCAAAATTCTGGCAGGATTTCCTAAAATTCCAGTGAGATTCCCTCAAATTCTGGTGAGATTCCCTCAAATTCCTGAGGGAGTCCTTCAGATTCCTGAGGGATTGCCTCAAAATTCCTGAGGGATTCCCTAAAATTCCTGAGGGATTGCCTGAAATTCCTGAGGGATTCCCTCAAATTCCGGTGAGATTCCCTCAAAATTCCTGCAGGATTCCCCCAAATTCCTGAGGGATTCCCCCAAATTCTGGCGGGATTCCCTCAAGTTCTGGCGGGATTCCCTCAAAATTCTGGCAGGATTCCCCAAAACTCCTGAGGGATTCCCCCAAAATTCCGGCGGGATTTCCCCAAATTCCGGTGAGATTCCCTCAAATTGTGGCGGGATTGCCCCAAATTCCTGCGGGATTCCCCAAATTCCTGCTGGATTCCCTCAAATTCCTCTCACAATTCCCTTTTCCCCCCTTTTCCCTCCCTTTTCTCTCACATTTTCCCTTTTTCCTCCTCTTTCCCCCCTTTTCTCTCACAATTCCCTTTTTTCTCCTTTTCCCCCTCTTTTTCCCCCCTTTTCTCTCACAATTCCCTTTTTCCTCCTCTTTTCCCCTCCTTTTCTCTCAGAATTCCCTTTTTCCTCCTTTTCCCTCTCTTTTTTCCCTCCTTTTGTCTCACAATTCCCTTTTTTCCCCTCTTTTCCCTCTTTCCCCCCCTCCTTTTCTCTCACAATTCCCTTTTTCCCCCTTTTCTCTCAATTCGTTTTCCTCCTTTTCCCCCTTTTTCCCCCCTTTTCTCTCACAATTCCGTTTTTCTTCTCTTTTCCCTCTTTTCCCCCTCCTTTGCTCTCACAATTCCCTTTTTCCCCCTTTTTCCCGCCCCTTTTCCCTCAGAATTCCCTTTTCCTCCTCTTTTCTCTCACAATTCCCTTTTTCTTCCTCTTTTCTCTCACAATTCCCTTTTTTCTTCCTCTTTTCCCTCTTTTTTCCCCCCTTTTCTCTCAGAATTCCCTTTTCCCCCTCTTTTCCCTCTTTTCCCCCCCTTTTCCCTCACAATTCCCTTTTTCCTTCTCTTTTCCCTCTTTTCCCCTTTTCCCTCACAATTCCCTTTTTCCTCCTCTTTTCCCTCTTTTCCCCCCTTTTCTCTCACAATTTCCTTTTCCCCCCTTTTCCCTCACAATTCCCTTTTTCCTCCTTTTCCCCCTTTTTCCTCCTTTTCTCTCACAATTCCCTTTTTCCTCCTTTTCTCTCACAATTCCCTTTTTCCCCCTCTTTTCCCTCTTTTCCCCCCTTTTCTCTCACAATTCCCTTTCCCTCTCATTTTTCCCCCTCTTTTTCCTCCTCCTTCCTTTCCTTCCCCCGTTTTTCCTCCTCCATTCCCTTCCCCTTCCCTTTTCCCTCTTTTCCCTTCAAAAAAAACCCCCAAAACCTCTGGGATTTATCCCAAGATCCAGAGGGGGAAATTTGAGGCAGAAACGCGAAAATCCAGGAAAATCCTCACACCCAACCCCAAATATTCGGGATAATCCCACAAATCCCCGGTTCTGACCCCAAAATCCCCATTTTTGGGGAAAACAAGGAAAAAAAGCAGCAGGAAAAAGGGGATCCCAAGCACTCCCGGGGGGGATTGGTGTGGAAAAACCCCTCTGGAATTAATTAACCCCTTAATGAGCCCTCCCTAATCAGCGTCCCGGGGGTGAAACTCCCGGATTTAACTTTTCCTGGGGTTTTTTTTGGGGTATAAAAGGGAAAAAGGAGCAAACCCAACTCGTGTTTGAGCAGAGAACCCGGGGGGGGAGGGGAAGGGGGAGGGGAGGGGGCAGAAATGGCCGGGAATTGCAATTCCTGGGTGGGAAAGGGGCGGAATTCCGGGAATTCCGGGGATTCCGGGAATTCCGGGGGGCTGGGGGGGCACTGAGGGGCTTTGCAGCACCTTTGGGCTTTCTTTTTTTCCATCATTTTCACACTTTTTTGGGGGGTTTTGGGGGTTTTTTTGGGGATTTTTTGGGGGGTTTTTTGGGGGGGGGTTTAAGGGATTTTTTGGGTTTTTTTTTGGTTTTTTTTGGGAGGGTTTTTTGGTTTTTTTTGGGAAGTTTTTTTTGTTTTTTTGGGGGGTTTTGTTTTTTTGTTTGGTTTTTTTTGTTTGTTTTTGGTTTTTTTTGGTTTTTTGGGGGGTTTTTTTGGTTTTTTTTTGGGTTTCTTTTGGGGTTTTGGGGGGTTCTTTTTTGGTTTTTTTTTTGGTTTTTAGGGGGGCTTTTTTGGTTTTTTTTTTGTTTTTTTCGGGGCTTTTTCTGGGTTTTTTTTGGGTTTTTTGTTTTTTTGGGGTTTTTGGGGGTTTTTTTTTGGGTTTTTTGGGGGTTTTTTGGTTTTTTCTGGTTTTTTGAGGGTTTTTTGGAGTTTTTGGGGTTTTTTTGGGGTTTTTGGGGGGGTTTTTTGGTTTTTCTTTTGTTTTTTGGGGGGGTTGGGTTTTTTTTTGTTTTCTTTGGGTTTTTTTGGGGGGGGGTGTTTGGATTTTTTTAGGGTTTGTTTTCTTTTTTGGGAGTTTTTTTTGGTTTTTTTTCCCCCAGTGATTTCCACCAAACTTCTGGACTTTTTTGGGTTTTTTTTGTTGTGGTTTTCTGTACAAAACCCCGTTCCTGGGTGGAATTCCGGGGCTGTTTCACCTGGAAATGTCCCTTTTTTGGGTTATTTTTTTCTAGTTTGGTTTTTTTTTTGTGGGTTTTCTTTTGTTGTTGTTTTTTTGGGGGGGGGGGTTGAGGGTTTTTGGGGGGGTTTTTTTGGTTTTTTTTTGTTTGTTTGTTTTGTTTTTCTCATTTTTTTTCCCCAGTGATTTCCACCAAACTTTTGAACTTTTTTGGTTTTGTTGACATTTTCTGTACAAAACCCCATTCCCAGGTGGAATTCCGGGGCTGTTTCACCTGGAAATGTCCCTTTTTTTGGGTTTTATTTTTTTGGTTTTTGGTGGTTTTTTTGGTTTTTTTTCTGTTTTTTGGGGGGTTTTTTTTGAGGGTTTTTTTGGGGTTTTTGTGGTTTTTTGTTCGGTTTTTTTTTGGTTTTTTGTTTTTCCCCAGTGATTTCCACCAAACTTTAGGACTTTTTTGGGGTTTTTTTGTTGTGGTTTTCTGTACAAAACCCCGTTCCCAGGTGGAATTCTGGGGCTGTTTCACCTGGAAATGTCCCCTTTTTTGGGCTTGTTTTTTTGGTTTTTTGGCTTTTTTTTTCTGGTTTTTTTGAGGGTTTTTTGGGGTTTTTTTGGTTTTTTTTTTTGGTTTCTTGTGGGTTTGTTTTTTGTTTTTTCCCCAGTGATTTCCACCAAACTTTTGGACTTTTTTTGGTTTTGTTGACATTTTCTGTACAAAACCCCATTCCCAGGTGGAATTCTGGGGCTGTTTCACCTGGAAATGTCCCCTTTTTGGGGGGATTTTTTTTTTTGGGGAGAGTTTTTTTGGTTTTTTGGGGTTTTTGTTTTTTGGGGATTTTTTTTTTGCTGTTTTTTGGGGTTTTTTTTTCCCAGTGATTTCCACCAAACTTTTGCACTTTTTTTTTTTTTTTTTTTTCTCTCTTTTTCTGGGAATTGTGTGCTTTTGTGACTTATTTCGGGGGGGTTCTGCTTGCTTGGGACACACACGGGGGTGGCTTACACGGATTTTACACCGACTTTACACCGACTTTACACCGAGCTCGGGGATCGCCAGGGGCCGGGGGCTGGGGATGGGAAAAGGCACCCAAAAAAATCCCCAAATTCCACATTTTCCACTCATTTCCCACCCCGAGCCCACAGGGAGAGGAACCGAAATTCCCTGGATTCGCCTTTTTCTTTAGGAATATTCCCAAACCTCCCTTAATTCGCCTTTTTTTTCCCTAAAAATACCCCCAAACTCCCAGGATTTATCTTCTTTTATCCTAAAAATATCCCCAACTCCCAGGATTTACCTTTTTTTCCCTAAATATCCCCCCAAACTCCCTGAATTTACCTTTTTTCTCCAGGATTTACCTTTTTTCCCCTAAAAATATCCCCAAACTCCCAGGATTTACCTTTTCTTCCCTAAATATCCCCAAAAACTTTCTTAATTTACCTTTTTCTCCCCTAAAAATACCCAAAACTCCCAGGATTTACCTTCTTTTTTCCTAAAAATATCCCCAACTCCTAGGATTTACCTTTTCTTCCCTAAAAATATTCCCAAACCTCCCTTAATTTGCCTTTTTCTCCCTAAAAATACCCCAAACTCCCAGGATTTACCTTCTTTTTTCCTAAAAATATCCCCAACTCCCAGGATTTACCTTTTTTTCCCTAAATATCCCCCCAAACTCCCTGAATTTACCTTTTTTCCCCAGGATTTACCTTTTTTCCCCTAAAAATATCCCCAAACTCCCAGGATTTACCTTTTCTTCCCTAAATATCCCCAAAAACTTTCTTAATTTACCTTTTTTTCCCCTAAATATACCCCCAACTCCAAGGATTTACCTTTCTTTTTCCAAAAAATACCCAAAACTCCCAGGATTTACCTTCTTTTTTCCTAAAAATATCCCCACCTCCCAGGATTTACCTTTTCTTCCCTAAAAATATTCCCAAACCTCCCTTAATTTACCTTTTTTTCCCTAAAAATATCCCCAAACTCCCAGGATTTACCTTTTTTCCCCTAAAAGTATCCCCAAAATTTCCCTTAATTTACTTTTTTCCCCTAAAAATATCCCCAAACTCCCAGGATTTACCTTTTTTCCCCTAAGAATATCCCCCCAAAACTCCCAAGATTTACATTTTTTTCCTCAAAAATACCCCAAACTCCCAGGATTTACCTTTTCTTCCCTAAATATCCCCAAAAACTTCCTTAATTTACCTCTTTTCCCTAAAAACATCCCCCAAAGTTCCCTTAATTCACCTTTTTTCCCCAAAAAATACCCAAAAGCTCTCTTAATTCACCTTTTTTTCGCCTAAAAATATTCCCAACTCCCAGAATTTACCTTTTTTTCTCTAAAAATATTCCCAAAAACTCCTTTAATTTACTTTTTTCCCCTAAAAAATACCCCCAACTCCCAGGATTTACCTTTTTTCCTCTAAAAATATCCCCAAAATTCCTTTAATTCACCTTTTTTCCCCAAAAAATACCCAAAACTCCCAGGATTTACCTCTCTTCCCCTAAAAATACCCCAAACTCCCAGGATTTACCTTTTCTTCCCTAAAAATATCCCCAAAAGCTCCCTTAATTCACCTTTTTTCCCTAAAAATATCCCCAAACTCCCAGGATTTACCTTTTTTCCCTAATAACTCCCCCAAACTCCCAGGATTTACCTTTTTTTTCTCCTAAAAATACCCAAAAAGTTCCTTTAATTCCCTTCTTTCCCCAATGACTCCCTCAAACTCCCAGGATTTACTTTTTTTCCCTCCTAAAAATACCCCAAAATTCCCTTAATTAAATTTTTTCCCCCTAAAAATACCCCAAAACTCCCTGGAGTTACCTTTTTTCCTAGGAACACACCCCAAACCTCCCTGATTTTACCTTTTTTCCTGGGATTTTTTCACATTATTTGGATTGAACTACAAGGAAAAAAAAAAGTGGGAACACAGGCTCCGAGTTATGGCGGGGAGGGGGGCAGAAAAAGAAGGGAAAAAGGGCATTTTGGGGGCAGATTTGGAGATTTTGGGAACATTTTAAGCACTACAGGTGAACCTGTCCCTATGGGGAAGGGGGACCACACCCCAAAATCCCACCCAGGGACCCCCAAACTTCCTGATCCCAACTTTTGGGCTGATTTTAAGGAGGACACAAATGGGATTTTAAGAAGGGAATAAAGAACTTATTAAGAACCACCCCCCCCCAAAAGAGGGGCTAAACCCCCACCCCAAAAGGGACTAAAACCCCCCAGCACCTAAATCTGCCCAGAAGAGGAGTTAAACCCTCAAAAGAGGGGCTAAACCCCCCAAAAAAGAGCTAAACCTGCCCCAAAAGAACTAGAGCCCCCCCCAGAAATTAAAGGCCCCAAAGAGGAGCCTAAACCTAAACTTCCCCCCAAAAAGGATTTAAATCCCCCAAAAGGGGGGCTAAACCCTCCCCCAAACCTCGAGACCCCCCCCAAAAGAGGAGTTTTAGCCTAAAACCCCCAAAAGAGAAGCTGAACCCCCCCCGCCCAGCACCTCAAGAGCCCCCCAAAAAGGACCTAAATCCCCCCCCCCCAGGGATCATCCTTGAGCCCCTCACTCCTGTCCCAACCCTCAAATCCCCCCACCCCCCAAAATTCCCCCAAACCCCCTCACACCCCCCGGGGCCTGCACTGCCCTCATCCCCTCCTCCTCCTCCTCAGGACCCCAGACCCCCAAATCCTCCTCTGGCCCTTCCTTCTCCTCCTGCTGAGCACCTCCGAATCCCCTCCCAAAATCTCTCTCTGGTCTCTCCTCTTCCTCAGGACCCCCCGAGCCCCCTCCCCACAAGGGCCGCCCCTCTTCTTCCTCCTCTTCCTCTCACCTTCCCCCCCCCCCCACTCCGATTCCCTTCTGGTCCTTCCTCCTCCTCCTCCTCCTCCTCCTCCTCAGAGCCCCCCGAGCCCGCTCCCCACACCCCCCCCCTCTTCCTCTTCTTCCTCGTCCTCCTCAGACCCCCGCGAGTCCCCCCCAAAATCCCCCTCTGGCCCTTCCTCCTCAGGGCTCCCCGAGCCCCCTCCCCACACCAGGACCCCCCCCCCCCCACCCACCCCTCCTTCCTCCTTCTCCTCAGAACCTCCCGGGCCTCCCCGGAATCCCCTTCTGGCCCTTCCTCACCCTCCTCCTCCTCAAATCCCCCTCAGGCCCTTCCTCCTCCTCCTCAGGACCCCCCCCCCCCCCACCAAATCCCCCTCTGGCCCTTCCTCACAGCCGCCCCCCCCCCGATCCCCCTCAGGCCCTTCCTCACCCTCCTCCTCAGAGCCTCCCGGGCCTCCCCCAGCTCCCCCTCTGGCCCTTCCTCACCCGCCTCCTCCTCCTCCTCCTCAGAGCCCCCCGAGCCCCCTCCCCACAGGCCGCCCCCCCTCAGCCCCTGGGCCCTGCCTGCCCCCCCCTCCCCTCCCCCTTCCCTCCCGCCGCCCCCTCCCCAAACCTGGTCCGGCGCGCCGGACCGACCCCCAGCCACACAGAGAAGGCGCTCGGGAGAGGCGGTTACTGGACCTTTCGTCCGGGCCGTGATGGTGGCCTTGGAGCGGCGGCGGCGGCCGGGGGAGGCTGCAGCTGCCGTGGCAGGACGGAGAAGGGGGGGTGCAGTGCGGGCTGGGGGGGGAGGCGGCGGCGGCGGGGGGGACACTCGGGCTCTCCACGGCCATGGGCAACGGGCAAGGGGTGGAGAACGTGGGGCACAGTCACTGAACGGCGCGGGGGGCTCGGCCCGGCGGCTCCTCCGCCCGCGCCCCGCGCTCCGCGGGCGGACACACAAAATGGCGCCCGCCCTGAGGCAGCGCCCCGGCGGCCGCCGGAAACACCCGAGCGCAGCCGGAAACACCCGAGCGCCGCCGCTTCGGTGGGTGCCGAATGGTGGCGGGGACGCACGAAGAGCTCGTCGGGCTTTTCCGGTTGATTCCGAGCGTTTCCGAGCGCCCCCAAAGCTCTCCGGATTCTCTCCGAATTCCCTCCGAATGCTGCCGAAGTTCTCCGAATGCTTCCGAAAGCCTCCCAACGTGGAAATTTGCATAAGAACAATTTTAGAGCAAAATTTTACGGGGAGAAAATTTTATTAGGAGATTTTGGACCCTTTCCCCCTCACGGATTGCTTTTTCCCAACCCAAAACCTCTCCCAAAACCACGGTGATGACTGGACTCGATGTTCGCCAAAAATCCTCTTCCCACCTGGAGTTCAGCTCAGGTCAGGGAATTTTCCGCGGGTCACGGGATGTTTCTCCACATCCAAATGTCGCTCAGCAAAAAAAAAAACAAAACAACAAACAAAAAGCAACCCAAACCCCCAAAATGTCGCGAATTTCCTGAGTTGAAAGGAAAACGTGCGGAAGGTGGGAGGAGCGGGAAGGGAGTTAGGGATCCTCCTGTGACTTGGAAAAAACAGCCTAGATTTTATAAAACCAGGAGAGAAAAAAACAAACAAACAAAAAAAAAAACCCAAACCCAAAGCCCTATTTTTCTGATTATTGACGGGATTTTTGCATCGGTTTGGCCACTTGGTTTCTTTGGGACGGGGAAATCATGGGATTTCCGCCAACTTCTCCAAAGCTCCCGGAACGCCGCCGAAGGTTGTCCCGCGGGTTCCGAAGACTTCCGAACGCCTCCGAAGGCGCGCTCGGAACGTTTCCGAAGGTCCCCCAATGAGGTTGACGGAGATTGACGAAGTCGATGGCGGGAACGCCCTCAAAGAACGGAGGACGAGTCCATCTCAGCTCGGGGGGGGGGGGGGGGGGAAACAACACGGGCTGTGCCACACGGCGCACGGGGAGGCCCCCAAAACCCGTGACCTCGGCCTCACGCCGTCACACCGGCGTGAAACGGCGGAAGAAGAAACCTCTGGGCGTTGTTTTCTCCTGAGGGGCCGCGAGCACCGGGAGTGGATTCTGTGCGTCCCCCCCGCCCGGAGGGATGTGTGGAGCGGCGGCGGGCGCTGCGCGGGGGTTTGCGCGGGCCGCCAGGGGGCGTTGTGAGGCGACTGAGGGACCGTGAGGGGTCTGGGGGGGTCGTGAGGGGCTTTGAGGGGTCGTGAGGGGCTTTGATGGACCGTGAGGAGCTCTGAGGTGCCGAGAGGGGCCTTGAGAGGTTTGAGAGGTCTGAGGGGCTTTGAGGGGTCGTGAGGGACCCTGAGGGGGTCTCAGGGACCGCCGCGATGGTGGAGAAGGACGAGTCCGGCCCTGGCGGCATCAGCGAGGAGGAGGCGGCCCAGTACGACCGGCAGATCCGGCTCTGGGGGCTCGAGGCCCAGAAACGGTCGGTGGGGCTGGGGGGTTCTGGGGGGAACCTAGATGGGCTTCGGGGGCTCCTATAGGGGTCTGGAGGGGTTCTGAAGGGGCGTGGGGGTTCCATATAGGAGCCGGGAGGGATCCCTACAGGGGTCTGGAGGGGCCCTATAGGGGTAGGGTGGGCTGTGTAGGGGTTTAGGGGCTCCCTGTAGGAGCTGCGAAGGCACCCTATAGGAGCCAGGGGGGCTTATAGGAGCTGGGGGGTTCCTATATGGGCTTTGGGGGGCCCTATAGGGGGTGGAGAAGCTCTATAGGAATTAAAGGAGCTCTATAGAAGCTTTAAAGAGGTTCTATGGCAGCTCTTGAGGGTCCTCATTTAGCCTTGGGGGGGGTGGGGTCCGCATATAGGGGTTAAGGATGTCTCTATAGGGGTCCGGGGGGTTCTATATTCTCATTCTTTAGGGTTTATCCCCTCGCGGGGCCGCTCCAGCCCCTTTGGGGTTCTCATTCCCCGTTCCCGAGCCCTTTTCCCGCGATTCTTCCCCCCCCTCCGCAGGTTACGGGCGTCGCGGGTGCTGCTGGTGGGGCTGCGGGGGCTGGGGGCCGAGGTGGCCAAAAACCTCATCCTGGCCGGGGTCAGAGGCCTCACCCTGCTGGACCACCAACAGGTGAGGGGGGGGGCACACCTGGGCACACACCT
Source organism: Aphelocoma coerulescens (assembly GCF_041296385.1). Lineage (NCBI taxonomy): Eukaryota > Metazoa > Chordata > Aves > Passeriformes > Corvidae > Aphelocoma > Aphelocoma coerulescens. The sequence continues at coordinate 343,634 of NC_091045.1, read as the reverse complement.
GGGCACACACCTGGGTGGCACCTGGGCACACACCTGGGTGGCACCTGGGCACAGCCTCATCCTGGCCGGGGTCAGGGTCTCACCCTGCTGGACCACCAACAGGTGAGGGGGGCACACACCTGGGCACACACCTGGGTGGCACCTGGGCGCACACCTGGGCACGCACCTGGGCACACACCTGGGCACACACCTGGGCACAGCCTCATCCTGGCTGGGGTGAGGGCCTCACCCTGCTGGACCCTCACAGGAGAGGGGGGACACACCTGAGCACACACCTGGGCACACACCTGGGCACAGCCTCATCCTGGCCGGGGTCAGAGGCCTCACCCTGCTGGACCACCAACAGGTGAGGGGGGGGACACACCTGGGCACACACCTGGGCACACACCTGGGTGGCACCTGGGCGCACACCTGGGCACACACCTGGGCACAGCCTCATCCTGGCCGGGGTCAGGGTCTCACCCTGCTGGACCACCAACAGGTGAGGGGGACACACACCTGGGCACATACCTGGGCACACACCTGGGCACACACCTGGACACACACCTGGGCACAGCCTCATCCTGGCTGGGGTGAGGGCCTCACCCTGCTGGACCCTCACAGGTGAGGGGGGCACACACCTGGGCACACACCTGGGCACACACCTGGGCACAGCCTCATCCTGGCTGGGGTCTCACCCTGCTGGACCCTCACAGATGAGGGGAGGGAGCTTTGTATGGTCCCATTTTGGGATTTAATCCCAATCCCACATTTCTTCCTCCCCTCAGGAATAGCCCCAAAATTGGGGAATTTTATTACCTTCGCCCCCGAGGGTCGGGGGGAGGAGGGGACGGGGTTTCCCCTCATTGCCAAGCCCCGGGAATGCCGATCCCGCTGTCCCCCAGGTGTCCCCGGAGGACAGCCGAGCCCAGTTCCTGATCCCCGTGGGCTCCCTGGGCCGGAACCGCGCCGAGGCCTCGCTGGAGCGGGCGCAGAACCTCAACCCCATGGTGGACGTCAAGGCCGACCCCGAGAGCGTCGAGAGCAAATCCCAGGAGTTCTTCACCCAGTTCGACGCGGTAGCCACGGGCATTCCCAAAATCCCGGGTTGGGGCGGGATTGTCCCGGTTTGGGGTGGGATTGTCCCGGTTTGGGGTGGGATTGTCCCGGTTTTGGGTGGGATTGTCCCGGTTTTAGGCGGGATTGTCCCGGTTTTAGGCGGGATTGTCCCGGTTTGGGGTGGGATTGTCCCAGTTTTAGGTGGGATTGTCCCGGTTTAGGGCGGGATTGTCCCGGTTTTAGGCGGGATTGTCCCGGTTTTAGGTGGGATTGTCCCGGTTTGGGGTGGGATTGTCCCGGTTTTGGGTGGGATTGTCCCGGTTTTAGGTGGGATTGTCCCGGTTTAGGGCGGGATTGTCCCGGTTTTAGGCGGGATTGTCCCGGTTTGGGGTGGGATTGTCCCGGTTTTAGGCGGGATTGTCCCGGTTTGGGGCGGGATTGTCCCGGTTTGGGGCGGGATTGTCCCGGTTTTGGGTGGGATTGTCCCGGTTTGGGGCGGGATTGTCCCAGTTTTAGGCGGGATTGTCCCGGTTTTAGGCGGGATTGTCCCGGTTTTGGGCGGGATTGTCCCGGTTTGGGGCGGGATTGTCCCGGTTTGGGGTGGGATTGTCCCGGTTTTGGGCGGGATTGTCCCAGTTTGGGCGGGATTGTCCCGGTTTTGGGTGGGATTGTCCCGGTTTGGGGCGGGATTGTCCCAGTTTTAGGCGGGATTGTCCCGGTTTTGGGTGGGATTGTCCCGGTTTTGGGTGGGATTGTCCCGGTTTTAGGTGGGATTGTCCCGGTTTTGGGCGGGATTGTCCCAGTTTGGGCGGGATTGTCCCGGTTTTGGGCGGGATTGTCCCGGTTTTGAGTGGGATTGTCCCGGTTTTGGGCGGGATTGTCCCAGTTTGGGCGGGATTGTCCCGGTTTTGAGTGGGATTGTCCCGGTTTTGGGCGGGATTGTCCCAGTTTGGGCGGGATTGTCCCGGTTTTGGGTGGGATTTCCTGGTTTTGGGTGGGATTGTCCTGGTTTGGGGCGGGATTGTCCCGGTTTGGGGTGGGATTGTCCCGGTTTTGGGCGGGATTGTCCCGGTTTTAGGTGGGATTGTCCCGGTTTGGGGTGGGATTGTCCCGGTTTTGGGCGGGATTTCCCGGTTTGGGGCGGGATTGTCCCGGTTTGGGGCGGGATTTCCCGGTTTGGGGTGGGATTATCCCGTTCTGGGGTGTGGTTGTTGCATTTTGGGGCGGGATTATCCCGTTCTGGGATAGGATTGTGCCATTTTGGGGCAGAATTACCCCCGTTTTGGGTGGGAATGTTGCAGTTTTGAGTGGGACCATCCTGTGTTGGAGCAGGATTTTCCCGTTCTGGGGTGGGATCATCCCATTTTGGGGCAGAATTCTCCCATTTTGGGGTGGGATTCTCCCATTTTGGGGCAGGATTGTCCCATTTTGGGGTGGAATTCTCCCATTTTGGGACCAAATCGTGCCGATTTTGCAGGGAATTGTCCCATCTTGGGATGAATTGCCCCATTTGGGATGGAATGATCCCGTTTTGAGCCAGGTTTATCCCATTCTGGGATAAAACTGCCCCTCTTGGGAGCAGGATTGTCCCATTTTGGAGAGGAATTGTCTCATTTTGGGGCAGAATTGCTTCATTTTGGGGAGGAATTGCCCCATTTTGGGGCAGAATCACCCCATTTTGGGGAGGAATCACCCCATTTTGGGGCAGAATCACCCCATTTTGGGGAGGAATTGCCCCATTTTGGGGAAGAATCGCCTCATTTTGGGGAGGAATTGCCCCATTTTGGGGAAGAATTGCCTCATTTTGGGGCGGAATCGCCCCATTTTGGGGAAGAATTGCCTGATTTTGGGGCAGAATCCCCCCATTTTGGGGCAGAATCCCCCCATTTTTGGGAAGAACTCCCAGCTATGACAGGAAGGAAGAACAACCAACCCCATCCCGCTCTTCCCGCTGCCCCAGGAACCTTTTCCCCCCCAAAACCCCCCCGGACCCAGGGATAAGATCCCGAATTTCCCCTCCAGGTGTGCCTCACCTGCTGCTCCCGGGAATCCATGGTGAGGATCAACCAGATCTGCCACAAGAACGGCATCAAGTTCTTCACCGGCGACGTCTTTGGCTACCACGGCTACATGTTCGCTGACCTGGGCGACCACGAGTTCGTGGAGTGAGTCTGGGGGCGGGAAACGCCCCGAAATCCCGGGATTTTGGGGCATTTCCTGGCCTCATTCCCGGCTTTTCCTGCCCTCAGGGAGAAGCCCAAGGTGGCCAAGGCGAGCGCGGGCGTGGAGGACGGACCCGAGGCCAAACGGGCCCGGCTGGAGCCGGCCGAGACCACCATGGTCAAAAAGGTCAGTGGGGCCAGTGCCGGGGGGATTTGGGGGGGATACGACCCCAAAATCCTGGGATAGAGCCCAGAATCCTGGGATAGACCCCAAAATCCCGGGATAGACACCAAAGTCCTGGGATAGAGCCCAAAGTCCTGGGATAGAGCCCAAAATCCTGGGATAGAGCCCAAAATCCTGGGATAGACCCCAAAAACCTGGGATAGAGCCCAAAATCCTGGGATAGAGCCCAAAATCCTGGGATAGACCCCAAAGTCCTGGGACAGACCCCAAAATCCTGGGATAGAGCCCAAAATCCCAGGATAGACCCCAAAATCCCAGGATAGACCCCAAAAACCTGGGATAGACCTCCTAAAATCCTGGGATAGAGCCCAAAATCCCGGGATAGACCCCAAAAACCCAGGATAGACCCCAAAAACCTGGGATAGACCTCCTAAAATCCTGGGATAGAGCCCAAAATCCCGGGATAGACCCCAAAAACCCAGGATAGACCCCAAAAACCCAGGATAGACCTCCCAAAACCCGGGATAGACCCCAAAATCCCAGGATAGACCCAAAAACCTGGGATAGACCCCAAAATCCCAGGATAGACCCCCAAAACCCGGGATAGACCTCCTAAAATCCTGGGATAGACCCCAAAAACCCGGGATAGACCCCAAAGTCCTGGGATAGACCCCAAAGTCCTGGGATAGACCCCAAAAACCTGGGATAGAGCCCAAAAACCCGGGATAGACCCCAAAAACCTGGGATAGAGCCCAAAATCCCAGGATAGACCCCAAAAACCTGGGATAGACCTCCTAAAATCCTGGGATAGACCCCAAAAACCCGGGATAGACCCCAAAGTCCTGGGATAGACCCCAAAGTCCTGGGATAGACCCCAAAAACCTGGGATAGAGCCCAAAAACCCGGGATAGACCCCAAAAACCTGGGATAGAGCCCAAAATCCCAGGATAGACCCCAAAAACCTGGGATAGACCTCCTAAAATCCTGGGATAGACCCCAAAAACCCGGGATAGACCCCAAAATCCTGGGATAGACCCCAAAGTCCTGGGATAGACCCCAAAAACCTGGGATAGAGCCCAAAAACCCGGGATAGACCCCAAAAACCCGGGATAGACCTCCCAAAACCCGGGATAGACCCCAAAAATCCGGGATAGACCCCAAAATCCTGGGATAGACCCCAAAATCCTGGGATAGAGCCCAAAAACCCGGGATAGAGCCCAAAATCCTGGGATAGACCCCAAAAACCTGGGATAGAGCCCAAAAACCCGGGATAGACCCCAAAAACCTGGGATAGAGCCCAAAATCCCAGGATAGACCCCAAAAACCTGGGATAGACCTCCTAAAATCCTGGGATAGACCCCAAAAACCCGGGATAGACCCCAAAATCCTGGGATAGACCCCAAAGTCCTGGGATAGACCCCAAAAACCTGGGATAGAGCCCAAAAACCCGGGATAGACCCCAAAAACCCGGGATAGACCTCCCAAAACCCGGGATAGACCCCAAAAATCCGGGATAGACCCCAAAATCCTGGGATAGACCCCAAAATCCTGGGATAGAGCCCAAAAACCCGGGATAGAGCCCAAAATCCTGGGATAGAGCCCAAAATCCCGGGATAGACCCCGAAAACCTGGGATAGACCTCCCAAAATGGCCCCAATGGCCCTGAGCCCTTTTAGGTGGCCCTGAGCCCCTTTTAGGTGGCCCCGAGTCCCTCTTAGGTGGCCCTGAGCCCTTTTGGGGTGGCCCCGAGTCCCTTTTAGGTGGCCCTGAGGGTTTTTGGGGTGGCCCTGAGCCCCTTTTAGGTGGCCCCAAGCCCTTTTAGGTGGCCCTGAGCCCTTTTAGGTGGCCCCACGTCCCTTTTAAGGTGGCCCTGAGCCCTTTTTAGGTGGTCCCAAGTCCCTTTTAGGTGGCCCTGAGGCTTTTTGGAGTGGCCCTGAGCCCTTTTAGGTGGCCCTGAGCCCTTTTAGGTGGCCCTGAGCCCCTTTTAGGTGGCGCTGAGCCCTTTTGGGTGTCTCTGAGGGTTTTTGGGGTGGCCCTGATCCCCTTTTAGGTGGCCCCGAGTCCCTTTTAGGTTGCCCCGAGTCCCTTTTAGGTTGCCCCGAGTCCCTTTTAGGTGGCCCCGAGTCCCTTTTAGGTGGCCCTGAGCCCCTTTTAGGTTGCCCCGAGCCCTTTTGGGGTGGCCCTGAGCCCTTTTGGGGTGGCCCCGAGCCCTCCCCGGTGTCCCCAACCCCTCCCTGTCCCCTCCCAGCCGGAATTTCCCGGGCTCAGCGGAAACCCCCGGGATTTTGGGATTCCTTTGGGATTCCTTTGGGATTCCTTTGGGATTCCTTTGGGTGCCTTTGGGATTCTTTTGGGTGCCTTTGGGATTCCTTTGGGATGTCTTTGGGATTCCTTTGGGATGTCTTTGGGATTCCTTTGGGATTCCTGGGGTGCTCAGAATCGGGCTGGGAACGTCCCAGGGGACGGGAATGTCCCGGGAATGCCACGGGGGGAGCAGCTGATCCCGGGAATTCCTCGGGATGCGCTTTTGGGATGCCAGAGCCCACGGGATGGGGCTGGGGCTGCGCCTTGGCCCCGGGAATTCCCCAATCCCCGACCCCACGGAATTGGGAGAATTCCCATTTCCCTGTCCCTGTGGAACCCGGAAAACTCCCAACTCCCCACCTCGGGATCCCCAGGATTCCCCAGGATCTCATTCCCAAAGATCCCCAGCAGATCCTCCTCCCAAATTCCCACCCTGAGCGTTAATTAACGTTTCCTTAAACGCCTTTAATTGGGGGCACATCCCAAGATTCCCACGGGAATCCCGAGCCAGCCCCGCTCTTTTCCTTCCCTTCATCCCCAAAATCCCGCGTTTTTCCCCCAGAATTCCCATCCCCTGGAATTCTGCCTGCCCAGGGACATTCTGTCCTTTCCAAACACCCAAAATCCCGCGTTTTTCCCCCGGAATTCCCATCCCCTGGAATTCTGCCTGCCCAGGGACATTCTGTCCTTTCCCACCCCCAAAATCCCGCGTTTTTTCCCCGGAATTCCCATCCCCTGGAATTCTGCCTGCCCAGGGACATTCTGTCCTTTCCAAACACCCAAAATCCCGCGTTTTTCCCCCGGAATTCCCATCTCCTGGAATTCTGCCTGCCCAGGGACATTCTGTCCTTTCCAAACACCCAAAATCCCGCGTTTTTCCCCCGGAATTCCCATCCCCTGGAATTCTGCCTGCCCAGGGACATTCTGTCCTTTCCAAACACCCAAAATCCCGCGTTTTTCCCCCGGAATTCCCAGCGCCTGGAATTCTGCCCGCTGCGGGACGCCCTGGCCGTGGAGTGGCGCGGGGAGAAGGCGACGGCGGCGCTGCGACGCACGGCCCCCGACTACTTCCTGCTCCAAGGTGAATTCCCGAGCCTTTTCCTTAGGAAAAAAAATCCTAAAACGGCCCCATTTTCACTTTTTGGGGTTTTTTTTTGGGGGGGGCTTTTCAGGGGTTTTTTATTGATTTTTCCAGCGGGGGAGTTGGAATTCCCGGCGGGAATCTGGGGATAAGCGGGAAGAGCTCGGGTGTTGTGGGCCCCTAAATGTCCCCTCCTCGGGGTGGCCCTGTCCTGTCCCTGTGTCCCCAGTCCTGTCCCTGTGTCCCCTGTCCCTGTGTCCCCTTCCCATGGTGTCCCCTGTCCTGTCCCTGTGTCCCCTGTCCCTGTGTCCCCTGTCCCTGTGTTCCCTGTCCTGTCCCTGTGTCCCCTCCCCGGGGTGGCCCTGTCCTGTCCCTGTGTCCCCTGTCCTGTCCCTGTGTCCCCTGTCCCTGTGTCCCCTCCCCATGGTGTCCCCTGTCCTGTCCCTGTGTCCCCTGTCCCTGTGTCCCCTCCCCATGGTGTCCCCTGTCCTGTCCCTGTGTCCCCTGTCCCTGTGTCCCCTCCCCATGGTGTCCCCTGTCCTGTCCCTGTGTCCCCTGTCCCTGTGCTGTGTCCCCATGCTGTCCCTGTGTCCCCATGCTGTCCCCTGTCCCTGTGTCCCCATGGTGTCCCCTGTCCTGTCCCTGTGTCCCCTGTCCCTGTGGTGGTGTCCCCATGCTGTCCCCTGTGCTGTCCCCGTGTCCCCCCCGTGTCCCCCCGTGTCCCCCCTGTGTCCCTCGTGCTGTCCCTGTGTCCCCGCCCTGTCCCCCCCGTGTCCCCCCGTGTCCCACCGTGTCCCCACCATGTCCCCTGTGCTGTCCCCATGTCCCTGACATGTCCCCCCGTGTCCCCACCATGTCCCCCCCTGTGCCCCCGTGTCCCCACCATGTCCCCTGTGCCATGTCCCCTGTGCCGTGTCCCCCCGTGTCCCCACCGTGTCCCCCCCTGTGTCTCACCATGTCCCTCGTGCTGTTCCCATGTCCCCTGTGCCGTGTCCCCACCGTGTCCCTCGTGCTGTCCCCGTGTCCCCCCATGTCCCACCGTGTCCCACCGTGTCCCCCATGCCGTGTCCCCTGTGCCGTGTCCCCCGTGCCGTGTCCCACCGTGTCCCCCCATGTCCCCCATGCCATGTCCCCACCGTGTCCCCCCCATGTCCCCCCATGTCCCCCCGTGCCGCGTCCCCACCGTGTCCCACCGTGTCCCCCGTGCCGTGTCCCCCCATGTCCCCCCATGTCCCCCCATGTCCCCCCGTGTCCCCCCCGTGTCCCCCCCATGTCCCCCCATGTCCCCCCGTGTCCCACCGTGTCCCCCGTGCCGTGTCCCCGCAGTGCTGCTGCGTTTCCGCACCGAGACCGGCCGGGACCCGTCCCCCCGGAGCGGCGCCGAGGACTCGGAGCGGCTGCTGCGGCTGCGCCAGGAGGTGCTGGAGGCGCTGGGCGTGGGCTGCCAGCTGCTGCCGGAGCACTTCCACAGGTCAGGGGGCACCCTGGGGACACCCTGGGGACACCCTGGGGACACCCTGGGGACACTGGAGCCAGGCAGGGCCAGCCCAAGGCCTTGGGGGCATCCAGGGGGTTCTGTGTCCCTTCCCGGGGCATCCAGGGGGGGTTCTGTGTCCCTGTCCGGGATTTTGGGGACATCCAGGGGGTTCTGTGTCCCTCCCTGGGGACATCCAGGGGGTTCTGTGTCCCTTCCCGGGGCATCCAGGGGGGTTCTGTGTCCCTGTCTGGGATTTTGGGGACATCCAGGGGGTTCTGTGTCCCTTCCCGGGGCATCCAGGGGGGTTCTGTGTCCCTGTCTGGGATTTTGGGGACACCCAGGGGGGTTCTGTGTCCTTGTCTGGGATTTTGGGGACACCCAGGGGGTTCTGTGTCCCTTCCTGGGGACACCCAGGGGGTTCTGTGTCCCTTCCTGGGGACATCCAGGGGGGTTCTGTGTCCCTGTCTGGGATTTTGGGGACACCCGGGGGGTTCTGTGTCCCTCCCTGGGGACATCCGGGGGGGTTCTGTGTCCCTGTCTGGGATTTTGGGGGACATCCAGGGGGTTCTGTGTCCCTCCTTGGGGTCACCCAGGGGGGTTCTGTGTCCCTGTCTGGGGCCTTGGGGACATCCAGGGGGGTTCTGTGTCCCTGTCTGGGATTTTGGGGACATCCAGGGGGTTCTGTGTCCCTTCCTGGAGCATCCAGGGGGGTTCTGTGTCCCTGTCTGGGATTTTGGGGGCATCCAGGGGGGTTCTGTGTCCCTCCTTGGGGTCACCCAGGGGGGTTCTGTGTCCCTCCTTGGGGACATCCAGGGGGGTTCTGTGTCCCTGTCTGGGATTTTGGGGACATCCAGGGGGGTTCTGTGTCCCTCCCTGGGGACACCCAGGGGGGGTTCTGTGTCCCTGTCCAGGGCCTTGGGGACACCCAGGGGGGTTCTGTGTCCCTGTCTGGGATTTTGGGGACACCCAGGGGGGTTCTGTGTCCCTGTCCAGGGCCTTGGGGACACCCAGGGGGGTTCTGTGTCCCTGTCTGGGATTTTGGGGACACCCAGGGGGGTTCTGTGTCCCTTCCTGGGGCATCCAGGGGGGTTCTGTGTCCCTGTCTGGGGCCTTGGGGACACCCAGGGGGGTTCTGTGTCCTTGTCTGGGATTTTGGGGACACCCAGGGGGTTCTGTGTCCCTCCCTGGGGACATCCAGGGGGGTTCTGTGTCCCTCTCTGGGATTTTGGGGACACCCAGGGGGTTCTGTGTCCCTTCCCGGGGCATCCAGGGGGTTTTGTGTCCCTGTCTGGGATTTTGGGGACACCCAGGGGGGTTCTGTGTCCCTCCCTGGGGACACCCAGGGGGGTTCTGTGTCCCTGTCTGGGATTTTGGGGACACCCAGGGGGTTCTGTGTCCCTGTCTGGGATTTTGGGGACATCCAGGGGGGTTCTGTGTCCCTGTCTGGGGCCTTGGGGACATCCAGGGGGTTCTGTGTCCCTTCCTGGGGCATCCAGGGGGGTTCTGTGTCCCTGTCTGGGATTTTGGGGGCACCCAGGGGGTTCTGTGTCCCTGTCTGGGATTTTGGGGACACCCAGGGGGTTCTGTGTCCCTTCCCGGGGCATCCAGGGGGGGTTCTGTGTCCCTGTCTGGGATTTTGGGGGCACCCAGGGGGTTCTGTGTCCCTGTCTGGGATTTTGGGGACACCCAGGGGGTTCTGTGTCCCTGTCTGGGATTTTGGGGACACCCAGGGGGGTTCTGTGTCCCTGTCTGGGATTTTGGGGACATCCAGGGGGGTTCTGTGTCCCTGTCTGGGATTTTGGGGACATCCAGGGGGGTTCTGTGTCCCTGTCTGGGATTTTGGGGGCACCCAGGTGGGTTTTGTCCCCCCTCTGTGTCCTTGTGGTGTCACCGGATCCCCCTGGAACTCCCCTGTCCCCAGAATGTCGCCGTGGGAATGGTGGGAATGTCCCCAGGGGGGGTTTGTGTCACCACCGGGGCCTTTCGGGGTGAAATTTGGGGTTTTATGAAGCTCTTTTGGGGGAAAACCTCGGGGTTTTAGGAGCCTTTTAGGGGGGCAAAACCTCACTATTTTATGAATCTTTCTTGGGGTGAAACCTCGGGGTTTTAGGAACTTTTTAAGGAGGCAAAACCTCATTATTTTAAGCTTTTTTGGGGTGAAACCTCGGGGTTTAAAGAGCCCTTTAGGAGGCAAAACCTCATTATTTTAACGAGCTTTTTTGGGGTGAAACCTCGGGGTTTTAGGAGCCTTTTAGGGGGGCAAAACCCCACTATTTTAAGAAGCTGTTTTGGGGTGAAACCTCGGGGTTTTAGGAGCTTTTTAGGAGAGCAAAACCTCAGTATTTTAAGAAATTTTTTGTGGTGAAACCTCGGGATTTTAGGAGCCTTTTAGGGGGGCAAAACCTCACTATTTTAAGAAGCTCTTTTGGGGTGAAACCTCGGGGTTTTAGGAGCCTTTTAGGGGGGCAAAACCTCACTATTTTAAGAAGCTTTTTTGGGGTGAAACCTCGGGGTTTTAGGGCGCCCTGCCCTCATTTTTTGGGGTGAAACCTTGGGCTTTTAAGAACCTTTTTTTGGGGTGAAACCTCTGGCTTTTCCATCGCTCCTTTTGGGGATAAACCCTTGGGCTTTTTTTAGGGTAACCCACCCCCCAATTTTTTTTTTTTGGGGTTGAATCCCCCCCCCCCCATTTTGGGGATTTTCCAGTTCAATCCCTCCCTCCCCCCCCCCCCTTCTTTTTCCCCCCTCCCAGCTTCTGCTTCTCGGAGATGGCCCCGGTGTGCGCCGTGGTCGGGGGCGTGCTGGGCCAGGAGGTGGTCAAGGTACGGATTTGGGGGGTTCCGGGGGGGATTTGGGGGGGATTTGGGGGTGTCCCCTAAATCCCCCGTGTCCCCCTCTCCTCCTCCCCCCAGGCCCTGTCCCAGCGGGACCCCCCCCACAACAACTTCTTCTTCTTCGACGGCGTTCGGGGCCAGGGGGATGGTGGAGTGCCTGGGACCCCCCCGCTGAGGGGGGACCCCAAATCGGGGAGGGGGTTTTGGGGTGGCGTGGGGGGGTTTGCCCCAAACCCACCCGGAGGGGGGAGTGGGGTTAATAAAGGTTTTCCTAGAAAAAAAAACAACAAAAAAAACCAACAAAAAAACCCAAAACCCGGCTGATTTTGGGGGTTGGAATGGGGGGAGGGAAAGGGGGAGGGGGGGGGGGGATTCCCAAGGGATCCCAAAGTTTTGAGGATTTCCAAATGTTGTAGATATCCCCCTCCTCTGCCCCCACCCCCCCCAAAAATCCTACAGGCCATCCAAAACCCTATAGAGCCCCTAAACCCCATGGAGCCCCCCACCAAATCCTATAGACCCCCCCCCCAAACCCTACAGACCCCCCAAATCCTATAGATCCCCCCCCAAACCCCATAGAACCCCCCCAGATCCTAGAGATCCCCAAATCCTATAGACCCCCCAAACCCCATAGAACACCCCAAACCCCATAGACCCCCCCAGATCCTAGAGATCCCCCCCAAATCCTATAGACCCCCCAAACCCCATAGACCCCCCCCAGATCCTAGAGATCCCCCCCAAATCCTATAGACCCCCCAAACCCCATAGAACACCCCAAACCCCATAGACCCCCCCAGATCCTAGAGATCCCCCCCAAATCCTATAGACCCCCCAAACCCCATAGAACACCCCAAACCCCATAGACCCCCCCCAGATCCTAGAGATCCCCCCCAAATCCTATAGACCCCCCAAACCCCATAGACCCCCCCCAGATCCTAGAGATCCCCCCCAAATCCTATAGATCCCCCCAGATTCTATAGACCCCTCAAATCCTATAGACCTCTCCAAATCCTATAGGACCTTCCAAATCTTATAGACACCCCCAGATCCTATAGATCCCCCTACATCCCATAGACCCCCCCAAATCCTATAGACCTCCCCAGATCCTATAGATCCCCCCCAGATCCTATAGACCTTCCCAAATCCTAGAGATCTCCCTGATCCTACAGATCCCCCAAATCTTATAGACCCCCCCCAGATCCTATAGACATCCCCTTGATCCTACAGACATCCCCAAATCCTATAGACCCCCCCAGATCCTATAGACACCCCCAGATCCCCTAAAACCTCCCCCCAAACCCCATAAGCACCCCCAAATCCTATAGACACCCCCACACCCTATAGGCCCCCCCCAAATCCTATAGGACCTCCTCAATCCTACAGACTCCCCCAAACCCCACCGATCCCCCCCCAGATCCCCTAAAACTCCCCCCAAATCCTATAGATCTCCCCCAAATCCTACAGACCCCCCCAAATCCGACAGATGCCCCAAATCCCCTCAAATCGCCCCAAACGCTCCCCTCTCGAAATGGATTTTATTGCAAACAAAGGTACAAAAATGGCACCGACCGTGTACACCCCAAATCCCCCCAAAAATGTACAGGACCCCCCCCAAAATTGTACAGAACCCCCCTAAAATGTACAGGACCCCCCCAAAATGTACAACCCACCCCAAAAAATGTACAGGACCCCCCCCCCCAAAAAATGTACAAGGCTCCCCTAAAATGTACAGGACCCCCCCAAAAATTGTACAGGCCGCCCTAAAAAAATGTACAGGACCCCCCAAAAATGTACAAGGGCCCCCCTAAAAATGTACAGGACCCCCCCAAAATTGGACAGGACCGCCCCAAAAATTTACAGGACCCCCCCAAAATTGTACAGGACCCCCCCCAAAATTTACAGCCCACCCTAAAAAATGTACAGGACCCCCCAAAAATGTACAGTACCCCCCCAAAATTGGACAGGACCCCCCTAAGAATGTACAGGATTGCCCTAAAATGTACAGACCCCCCCCAAAATGTACAGGACCCCCCCAAAAATGTACAGACCCCCCCCAAAATGTACAAGACCCTCCCAAAAATGTACAGAACCCCCCCAAAATTGGACAGGACCCCCCCTAAAAATGTACAGGACCCCCCAAAATTGGACAGGACCCCCCCCTAAAAATGTACAGGACACCCCCAAAATTATACAGGACACCCCAAAATTGGACAGGACCCCCCCCAAAATGCACAGCCCCCTATGTACACCCCATATACAATGTACAGCCCCTTTTTGGGGGGGGTTGAGGGGATTTTGGGGGGTCCACCCCCCACCCCAGCACCATCCAGGGGGGTCCCCCATATCCCCCCTCCCCTATAGAAAATATACAGCCCCCCCCTCCCCAAAAACCCCCGAATTCACCCCAAATCCACCCCAAATTCACCCCATATACAACACACACCCCCCCCGGGGGGTGGGGGGGAATTTGGGGGGTGGTCCTGACCCCCCCCCCCACCCACCAAGGGGGAATTTGGGGGGTGGTCCTGACCCCTCCCCCCCCAGCACCATTTTGGGGGGGTTCCCCTCATTTCCCCCCCTCCCCCCCAAAACCCCCCCAATTTTACAACATTTACAGACCCTTTTTGGGGGGGGGGTTTTTTGGGGGGGGGTGTGGGGGGAGCTCCCCCTTCCTGCCACATTTTTGGGGGGGGGCCCAGCCCAATTTTGGGACCCCCGCCCCAATTTTAGGACCCCCCCCCCCCAAATAAATAAATTACACAAATAAATAAAATCGGGGGGGGGGGGGGGAGTGGGCGCAACCAACTCGAACTGGGGCGGGGGGGGGGAAGTTGTGCCTTGTCACTTGGGGGGGGGTGGGAGGAGAGTCACAGACCCCCCCCCTGCTGTCCCCACGAGTGTCCCGCGGGTGTTTTCCAGCTGTTTCCAGCTGTTTCCAGGTGGTTTCCAGGTGGTTTCCAGGTGTTTTCCAGGTGTTTTCGGGGTCAGTTCCCCCCCCCGCGCCGCCAGGGGCGCTGCGGGCCCCGCCCCGAGCCAGGGCGCCACCCAGCGGAAGAGCGGCCCCCAGAAGAAGCCCCGGCCGCGGCGCTGCGGGGGGACGAGCCGTAATTAACCGTAATTAGCGCCGCTAATTAACGTCACCCCTCGATTACAGCACCTCCCGCCACCCAAAAAAACAGCCCCGGCAGCAGCAGTGCTGGGATGGGGGCGAAAAAGAGGGATTTTGGAGGGATATCCCACCCAAAAAAAAGGCGCGTCCCGCCCGGTTTTGGGGGTGTTTTTAACTGAATTTTTGGGTGTTTTCCCTAAATTTTGGGGGGGTCCCCTCAAATCCCAGCCTCTCCCACACCCCCCAAAGTGCAGCCGCTGGGAGCAGGAGTTGGAGGGACGGTGCTGGGATGGGGACAAAGAGAGATTTGGGGGGAGTGCGTCCCCCTAAAAAAGTCTCCAAAAAGGGGTGTTCTGGCTGATTTTGGGGTGTTCCTACTCCATTTCAGCATTTCTCCCCTAAATTTTGGGGTGTTTTGGAGGGATATCCCACCCCCAAAAAAGTTGCGTCCTGCCCGGTTTTGGGGTGTTCCTACTGAATTTTTGGGTGTTTTCCCTAAATTTTGGGGGGGGGTCCCCTCAAATCCCAGCCTCTCCCACCCCCCACCCCCCCCCCAAAAACCACCCCTGGGAGCTGGAATGATAATTTGGGGATGAAAGAGCAAAA
>NC_091045.1:307844-328739 GCF_041296385.1 Aphelocoma coerulescens | reverse complement strand
CCCAGACCTCCCCAAATCCCCCCCAAGTCCCCGCCCCAGATCCCCCTGAGGGTCCCAGACCCCCCCAAAATCCCCCCCCAGACCCCCCCTGGGGGTCCCAGAGCCCCCCAATTTCCCCCCAGACCCCCCCCGAGGGTCCCAGACCCCCCCAAATCCCCTCCGTGCCCCCCCCGGGGGTCCCAGACCCCCCAGACCCCCCCAAATCCCCCCCCAGATCCCCCTGAGGGTCCCAGACCCCCCCAATTTCCCCCCAGAACCCCCCGGGGGTCCCAGACCCCCCCAAATCCCCCCAGACCCCCCCGGGGGTCCCAGACCCCCCCAAATCCCCCCCCAGCCCCCCTGGAGGTCTCTGATCCCCCCAAGCCTCCCCCCCGGGGGTCCCAGACCCCCCCCCCGTGTCCCCCCGGGGGTCTCAGGCCCCCCAACTCCCCCCCAGACCCCTCCCCAGGGGTCTGTGACCCCCCCAGATCCCCCTGGGGGTCCCAGAGCCCCCCCAAATTCCCCCCAAATCCCCCCCCAGCCCCTCCCGGGGGTCTCTGACCCCCCCTCCCCCCAGGAGTCTCAGGGCCCCCAAATCCCCCCTGAGACGCCCCCCGGGGGTCCCAGACCCCCCCAAATCCCCCCCAAATCCCCTCCGTGCCCCCCCCGGGGGTCCCAGACCCCCCCCAAATCCCCCCCCCAGACCCCCCCCAGGGGTCCCAGACCCCCCCAAATCCCCCCCAAATCCCCCCCCCAAACCCCCCTCAGGGGTCCCAGACCCCCCCAAATCCCCCCCCCAGGGGCCCCCCCGGGGGTCCCAGAACCCCCAAATCCCCCCCCCAGACCCCCCCGAGGGTCCCAGACCCCCCCAAATCCCCCCCAGACCCCCCTGGGGGTCCCAGAGCCCCCCCAGAACCCCCCAAATCCCCCCCCAGATCCCCCCAGGGGTCCCAGACCCTCCCAATTTCCCCCCAGACCCCCCCCCGAGGGTCCCAGAGCCCCCCAAATCCTCCCCCAGACCCCCTCAGGGGTCCCAGACCCCCCCCAAATCCCCCCCCAGATCCCCCTGAGGGTCCCAGACCCCCCAAATCCCCCCCGCCGGGGGTCCCAGATCACCCCAAATCCCCCCTCAGACCCCCCCTAAATCCCCTCCAAATCACGCCCCAGACCCCCCCCGAGGGTCCCAGACCCCCCCAATTTCCCCCCAGATTCCCCCAGGGGTCCCAGAGCCCCCCCAAATCCCCCCCCAAAAAACCCCAATTCCCCCTCCCCGGGGGTCCCAGACCCCCCCAAATCCCCCCCCAGCCCCTCCCGGGGGGTCCCCAGAGCCCCCCAAATCACCCCCAAATCCCCCCCCAGACCCCCTCAGGGGTCCCAGACCCCCCCAAATCCCCCCCCAGCCCCTCCCAGGGGTCCCAGACCCCCCCCAAATCCCCCCCCAGAGCTCCCCCAGGGGTCCCAGACCCCCCCAAATTCCCCCCCAAACCCCCTCAGGGGTCCCAGACCCCCCCAGATCCCCCCCCGGGGGTCCCAGACCCCCCAAACCCCCCCGCCCGGGGGGTCTCAGCCCCCCCGTGCCCCCCCCCAGGAGATCGAGGAGGGATCGGCGGCGGGCGGAGCGCGAGGGGGGGGCTGTGACCGCCCGGCCCCCCCCGGCGGGGGGGGGACAGAGACCCCCCGGGACCCCCCGCGGTGAGAGGGGGGGATTTGGGGTTTTTGGGGGGGGTCTCGGGGGGATTTGGAGTTTTTTGGGGGGGGGAATTTGGGTTTTTTTTGGCAGTAATTTGGTTTTTTTTGGGGGGGGTCTTGGGGGGAATTTGGTTTTTTTTGGGGGAGGAATTTGGGGATTTTTGGGGGCGAGAATTTGGGGATTTTTTGGGGGGGGAATTGGTTTTTTTTGCGGGGGGGGAATTTGGGTTTTTTTGGGGGGCAGAATTTGGAGGTTTTGGGGAAGGTCTCGGGGGGAATTTTGAGGTTTTTGGGGGGGATTTTGGGTTTTTTTGGGGGTGAATGTGGGTTTTTTTGGGGGGCGGAATTTGGGGGGGGGTCCCAGGGAGAATTTGGTTTTTTTTGGGGGGGGAATTTGGGTTTCTTTTTGGGGAGGGGGAATTTGGGTTTTTTTAGGGGGGATTTGGGGTTTTTTGGGGTGAAATTTGGGGGTTTTTTGGGGGGAGTGGATCTTGGGGAGAATTTGGGGTTTTTTTGGGGTTTTTTGGGGGGGAATTTGGGTTGTTTTGTGGAGGGGAATTTGGGTTTTTTGGGGGGGGCAGAATTTGGGGCTTTTTGGGGGGGGCCTCGGGGGGAATTTGGGGTTTTTGGGGGGGAATTCGGGTTGTTTTGGGGAGGGAATTTGGGGTTTTTTTGGGGGCGGAATTTGGGGTTTTTTGGGGGGGAATTTGGGTTTTTTTTAGAGGGAATTTGGGTTTTTTTGGGGGGGCCTCGGGGGGGAATTTTGGTGGTTTTTTTTGCGGAATTTGGATTTCTTTTTGGGGAGGGGAATTTGGGGTTTTTTAGGGGGGATTTGGGGTTTTTTGGGGTGAAATTTGGGGGTTTTTTGGGGGGGTGGATCTTGGGGAGAATTTGGGGTTTTTTTGGGGGGAATTTGGGGTTTTTTGGGGGGAATTTGGGGTTGTTTTGTGGAGGGAATTTGGGTTTTTTGGGGGGGGCAGAATTTGGGGCTTTTTGGGGGGGCCTCGGGGGGAATTTGGGGTTTTTGGGGGGGAATTCGGGGTTGTTTTGGGGAGGGAATTTGGGTTTTTTTGGGGGTGGAATTTTGGGGCTTTTTGGGGGGGGAATTTGGGTTTTTTTAGAGGGAATTTGGGGTTTTTTGGGGGGGGCCTCGGGGGGAATTTTGGTGGTTTTTTTTGCGGAATTTGGATTTCTTTTTGGGGGAGGGGAATTTGGGGTTTTTTAGGGAGGATTTGGGGTTTTTTTGGGGTGAAATTTGGGGGTTTTTTGGGGGGTGGATCTTGGGGAGAATTTGGGTTTTTTTGGGGGTAGATCTCGGGGGGAATTTGGGGTTTTTTAGGAGGGATTTGGGGTTTTTGGGGTGAAATTTGGGGTTTTTTAGGGAGGTGGATCTTGGGGGAATTTGGGGTTTTTTGGGGGCTGGATCTTGGGGGAATTTGGAGTTTTTTAGGAGGAATTTGGGGTTTTTTGGGGTGAAATTTGGGGTTTTTTAGGGAGGTGGATCTTGGGAGGAATTTGGGGGTTTTGGGGTGAAATTTGGGGTTTTTTTTAGGGGGAGGAAATTTGGGGGTCTCGGGGAATTTGGGGTTTTTTTGGGGTGGGGGGGGTTTGACCCTGACCCCTCCCCATTTTTGCCCCTCCTCCCCCCAGGACAAGCGGAGCCCGAAGGAGAAGAAGCCCCCCGGGACCCCTCCCCAAAATTTCGGGGCGCCCCCCGCGGGGGGGGGGGGAGGGGCGGGGGGGGGCCCCCCCGGGCCGTTCTGGGGGGGGGGTGCCGGGGGGGGGTCCCGGACCCGGCGGCCCCGGGGGAGGGGGGGGGCCCGGGGGGGGGCGACGGCGGCGACAGAAAATCCCAGGTGGGGTTTGGGGGGAATTTGGGGGATTTGGGGCAATTCGGGGGGTCCTGGGGGGGGGGGGGTTAGGGGAATTTTAGGCCCCCCAGGAGTGGGGTTTGGGGGGGTTTGGGGGGGATTTTGGGGGGAATTTGGGGCTGATTTTGGGGGGAATTTGGGGCTGATTTGGGGTGATTTTGGGAGGAATTTGGGGCTGATTTTGGGGGGAATTTGGGGCTGATTTGGGGCTGATTTTGGGAGGAATTTGGGGCTGATTTTGGGGGGGAATTTGGGGCTGATTTGGGGGTGATTTTGGGGTGATTTTGGATGGAATTTGGGCTGTTTTGGGGCTGATTTTGGGAGGAATTTGGGGCTGATTTTGGGGGGAATTTGGGGCTGATTTTGGGGGGAATTTGGGACTGATTTGGGGGATTTTGGGGCTGATTTTGGGAGGAATTTGGGGCTGATTTTGGGATGATTTTTGATGGAATTTGGGCTGTTTTGGGGCTGATTTTGGATGGAATTTGGGGGTGATTTGGGGCTGATTTTGGGGGGAATTTGGGGCTGATTTTGGGGGGAATTTGGGACTGATTTGGGGGATTTTGGGGCTGATTTTGGGAGGAATTTGGGGCTGATTTTGGGATGATTTTTGATGGAATTTGAGCTGATTTGGGGGTGATTTTGGTGCTGATTTTGGGTGAGATTTTGGTTGATTTTGAGCTGATTTAGAGCTGATCTTGGGGTATTTTGGGGTTGATTTTGGATGGATTTTGGGGTGATTTTTGATGGGATTCGGGGCTGATTTGGGGGTGATTTTGGTGCTGATTTTGGGTGAGATTTTGGCTGATTTTGAGCTGATTTTGGGGTCGTTTTGGGTGGAATTTGGGGATAATTTGGGGCTGATTTTGGATGGAATTTGGGGGTGATTTGGGGCTGATTTTGGATGGAATTTGGGGATAATTTGGGGCTGATTTTGGGGGGAATTTGGGGCTGATTTTGGGCTGATTTTGGGCTGATTTTGGATGGAATTTAGGGCTGATTTGGGGCTGATTTTGGGGGGAATTTGGGGCTGATTTCGGGGGAATTTGGGGCTGATTTTGGGAGGAATTTGGGCTGATTTGGGGGCTGATTTTGGGGGTGATTTTGGATGGAATTTGGGGCTGATTTGGGGGCTGATTTTGGGGTGATTTTGGATGGAATTTTGGGGCTGATTTTGGGGCTGATTTTGGGGGGAATTTGAGCTGATTTTGGGGGTGATTTGGTACTGTTGTGGTGCTGATTTTGGGGCTGATTTTGGGGCGATTTTGGATGGAATTTGGGTTGATTTTGGGGCTGATTTTGGGGTTGTTTCATTGCTGATTTTGGGGCTGATTTTGGGGCGATTTGGGGCATTTTTGGGCCCCAGGAGTGGGAGCAGCGGCGGCTGCAGAACATCGAGCAGATGAACGAGGAGATGGAGAAAATCGCGGAGTACGAGCGGAGCCGCAGGGTGAGGCACCAGTACGGACCAGTATAAACCAGTACGGACCAGTATGAACCGCTACAGGCCAGCACAGGGCAGTTCAAACCAGTACAAACCAGTTAGCCCCCAGCAGAGCTCCGAGGAGCTCCCAGTTAAGTCCCAGTAACCACCAGTACGCCCCAGTAACACCCCGAACGCGCACCGGTTTTGTCCCAGTACGCACCAGTTATCTCCAGTAACCGCCTGTAACCCCCCCCCCCCAGTGCTCCCAGTAACCTCCAGTAAGCACCAGTTACGTCCCAGTAAGCACCAGTTACGTCCCAGTAACCACCGGCTCGCCCCGCTTGGCTTCCAGTAACTCCCAGCGGCCACCAGTTACCTCCCAGTAACGCCCAGTCCCCTCCCAATCCCTTCCCAGTCCCCTCCCAATCCCTCCCAGTGCCTCCCAGTCTCCTCCCAGTAACCCTGAATCCTCTCCCAGTCCCTTCCCAGTCCCTCCCAGTCCCTCCCAGTTCCCCCCAATCCCTTCCCAGTCCCCCCAATCCCCTCCCAGTGCCCTCCCAGTAACTCTGAACCTCCTTCCAGTCCCTCCCAGTGCCCCCCAATCCCCCCCATTCCCCTCCTAGTGCCTTCCCAGTAACCCTGAATCCCCTTCTAGTCCCCTCCCAGTCCCTCCCAGTAACCCTGAATCTCCTCCCAGTCCCTCCCAGTCTCCCCCAATCCCCTCTCAGTCCCTCCCAGTAACTCTGAACCCCCTCCCAGTCCCCCCAATCCCCTTCGAGTGCATCCCAGTGTCTTCCCAGTAACCTTGAATTCCCTCCCAGTCTCTCCCAGTTGCTCCCAGTGCCTTCCCAGTAACCCTGAATCCCCTCCCAGTCCCCCCTAATCCCCTCCCAGTCCCTCCCAGTAACTCTGAACCCGTTCCCGGTCCCCTCCCAGTCCTTCCCAGTGCTTCCCAGTAACCCTGAATCTCCTCCCAGTGCCCTCCCAGTCCCCCCCAATCCCCTCCCAGTGCCTTCCCAGTAACCCTGAATCCCCTCCCAGTCCCCTTCCAGTCCCTCCCAGTCCCTCCCAGTAACCCTGAATCCCTTCCCAGTCCCTCCCAGTCCCTCCCAGTCCCTCCCAGTCCCTCCCAGTAACCCTGAATCCCTTCCCAGTCCCTCCCAGTCCCTCCCAGTCCCTCCCAGTCCCTCCCAGTCCCTCCCAGTAACCCTGAATCCCTTCCCAGTCCCTCCCAGTCCCTCCCAGTCCCTCCCAGTAACCCTGAATCCCCTCCCAGTCCCCTTCCAGTCCCTCCCAGTCCCTCCCAGTAACCCTGAATCTCCTCCCAGTCCCTTCCCAGTCCCTCCCAGTCCCTCCCAGTAACCCTGAATCCCCTCCCAGTCCCCTCCCAGTCCCCCCCAATCCCCTCCCAGTCCCTCCCAGTGCCTTCCCAGTCCCTCCCAGTGCCTCCCAGTAACCCCAGTGTCCCCCAGGACGGGGTCCCGGAGAAGAATCCCGTTCGGAATTTCCTGGACGACCCCCGGCGCTGCGGCCCCGAGCCGGGGGGGGGCCCCGGGGGGGGCTCCCGACGCCACGGCCGCAACTGGGGGGGCCCCGACTTCGGCAAGGCCACGGCGGGGGTGGGTACCCCAAAAATCCCCCCCCCCCGTGTCCCCGAAATTCCCCCAAATTCACCCAAAATATTCCCGGAATTCCCCGGGATGGGGCTGGGGGGGGGATTTGGGGGGGGGCTGGGAAGAGTTTGGGGGGGGGTCTGGGGGAATTTGGGGGATTTTGGGGGGGATTGGGAGGGACTGGGAAGGGATTGGGGGGCACTGGGAAGGGATTGGGGGGCACTGGGAAGGGATTGGGAGGGACTGGGAAGCACTGGGAAGGGACTGGGGGGCACTGGGAGGGAACTGGGGGGAATTTTGGGGGGTCCTGGGGGGATTTCTTGGGGATTTTGGGGGGTCCTGGTGGGATTTTGAGGGTCCTGGGGGGGTTTTTGAGGGGTCCTGGGGACATTTGGGGGGTCCTGGGGGGGTTTTGGGGGGTCTGGGAGCAGCTGAGAGGGATTTTGGGGGATCCTTGGGGGGTTCTGGGGAGTCCTGGGGGGATTTTTTGGGGGGATTTCCCCCCTTTTTGTGCCCTTTTCCCCCATCCCAGCCCCGTTTGCTCCGTTAATTTCTCCCTTTTCCCATCTCTGGGGTTTTTTTTGGGAATTTGGGGAATTTGGGGCTGCTCCTGGCTGAGTTCATTTTTGGGAATTTGGGGAATTTTGGGCTGTTCTTGGCTGAGTTCATTTTTGGGAATTTTGGGGCTCCTGGCTGAGTTCATTTTTGGGAATTTGGGGAATTTGGGGTTGCTCTGGGCTGAGTTCATTTTTGGGAATTTGGGGAATTTGGGGCTGCTCCTGGCCGAGTTCATTTTTGGGAATTTGGGGAATTTGGGGCTGCTCCTGGCCGAGTTCATTTTTGGGAATTTGGGGAATTTGGGGCTGCTCCTGGCCGAGTTCATTTTTGGGAATTTGGGGAATTTGGGGCTGCTCCTGGCCGAGTTCATTTTTGGGAATTTGGGGAATTTGGGGCTGCTCCTGGCCGAGTTCATTTTTGGGAATTTGGGGAATTTTGGGCTGTTCTTGGCTGAGTTCATTTTTGGGAATTTGGGGCTCCTGGCTGAGTTCATTTTTGGGAATTTAGGGAATTTGGGGTTGCTCTGGGCTGAGTTCATTTTTGGGAATTTGGGGAATTTGGGGTTGCTCTGGGCTGAGTTCATTTTTGGGAATTTGGGGAATTTGGGGTTGCTCTGGGCTGAGTTCATTTTTGGGAATTTGGGGAATTTCGGGTCACTCCTGGTTGAGTTCATTTGGGGAATTTCGGGAATTTGGGGTTGCTCTGGGCTGAGTTCATTTTTGGGAATTTGGGGAATTTGGGGTTCCTCCCGGCTGAGTTCATTTTTGGGAATTTTAGGAATTTGGGGCTGTTCCTGGCTGAGTTCATTTTGGGAATTTGGGGAATTTGGGGCTGCTCCTGGCTGAGTTCATTTTTGGGAATTTTGGGCTCCTGGCTGAGTTCATTTTTGGGAATTTGGGGAATTTGGGGCTGTTCTTGGCTGAGTTAATTTTGGGAATTTGGGGAATTTGGGGCTGCTCCTGGCTGAGTTCATTTTTGGGAATTTGGGTAATTTGGGGCTGCTCCTGGCCGAGTTCATTTTTGGGAATTTGGGTAATTTGGGGCTCCTGGCTGAGTTCATTTTTGGGAATTTGGGGAATTTGGGGCTGCTCCTGGCCGAGTTCATTTTGGGAATTTGGGGAATTTCGGGTCACTCCTGGCTGAGTTCATTTGGGGAATTTCGGGAATTTGGGGTTGCTCTGGGCTGAGTTCATTTTTGGGAATTTGGGGAATTTGGGGCTGCTCCTGGCTGAGTTCATTTTCGGGAATTTGGGGAATTTCGGGCTGTTCTTGGCTGAGTTCGTTTTTGGGAATTTTGGGCTGCTGGCTGAGTTCATTTTTGGGAATTTGGGGAATTTCGGGCTGTTCTTGACTGAGTTCATTTTTGGGAATTTGGGGAATTTCGGGTCACTCCTGGTTGAGTTCATTTGGGGAATTTCGGGAATTTGGGGTTGCTCTGGGCTGAGTTCATTTTTGGGAATTTGGGGAATTTGGGGCTGCTCCTGGCTGAGTTCATTTTTGGGAATTTGGGGAATTTGGGGCTGCTCTTGGCTGAGTTCATTTTTGGGAATTTGGGGAATTTGGGGCTGCTCCGGGCTGAGTTCATTTTTGGGAATTTGGGGAATTTGGGGCTGTTCCTGGCTGAGTTCATTTTTGGGAATTTGGGGAATTTGGGGCTGCTCTTGGCTGAGTTCATTTTTGGGAATTTGGGGAATTTGGGGTTGCTCTGGGCTGAGTTCATTTTTGGGAATTTGGGGAATTTTGGGCTGTTCCTGGCTGAGTTCATTTTTGGGAATTTGGGGAATTTGGGGCTGCTCTTGGCTGAGTTCATTTTTGGGAATTTGGGGAATTTGGGGCTGCTCTTGGCTGAGTTCATTTTGGGAATTTGGGGCTGCTCCTGGCTGAGTTCATTTTTGGGAATTTGGGGAATTTTGGGCTGTTCCTGGCTGAGTTCATTTTTGGGAATTTGGGGAATTTGGGGCTGTTCCCTGCTCTTTCCCTGTGCCCTTTTCCCCCATCCCAGCCCCTTTTTCCCCGGGATTTTCTCCCTTTTCCCACCCCCGGGCTGGTTTTTTTTTTTTCCGGGGATTTCGGGGGGGATTCCTCACCTTTCGCCCCCTCCCCACCCCCCAGGGCCGGCGGGGGGTCCCCAGGCCGGGGGGGCCGCCCCCCCTGGACCCCACCCTGTGGATGACGGGGCGGGAGCGGGCGGAGTACGAGCGCTGGAAACGGGAACGGGAGAGAATCGACCGCGAGCGGCTGCAGCGGCACCGGGACCCGGCCGGGGCCTGGCGCAGGGAGTGGGACGCGCAGAAACCCGACGGGATGTGGGTCTGGGGGCGATTTGGGGGAGAATTTGGGGATTTGGGGGGAAATTCGGGGATTTGGGGGGTCCTGGAGGGAGTGGGAGGCGCAGAAACCCGACGGGATGTGGGTCTGGGGGCGATTTGGGGGGAAATTCGGGGATTTGGGGGGAAATTCGGGGGGAAATTCGGGCATTTGGGGGGAAATTCGGGGATTTGGGGGGTCCTGGAGGGAGTGGGAGGCGCAGAAACCCGACGGGATGTGGGTCTGGGGGCGATTTGGGGGGGATTTGGGGGCGATTTGGGGGGAAATTCGGGCATTTGGGGGGTCCTGGAGGGAGTGGGAGGCGCAGAAACCCGACGGGATGTGGGTCTGGGGGCGATTTGGGGGAGAATTTGGGGATTTGGGGGGTCCAGGAGGGAGTGGGAGGCACAGAAACCCAATGGGATGTGGGTCTGGGGGCGAAATTCGGGGATTTGGGGGGGATTTGGGGGGAAATTGGGGGATTTGGGGGGGATTTGGGGGGAAATTCGGGGATTTGGGGGGTCCAGGAGGGAGTGGGACGCGCAGAAACCCGACGGGATGTGGGTCTGGGGGGGAAATTGGGGCATTTGGGGGGGATCTGGGGGGAAATTCGGGGATTTGGGGGGGATTTGGGGGAAAATTCGGGGATTTGGGGGGTCCTGGAGGGAGTGGGACGCACAGAAACCCGACGGGATGTGGGTCTGGGGGGGATTATGGGGGAAATTCGGGCATTTGGGAGGGATTTGGGGGGAAATTCGGGGATTTGGGGGCGATTTGGGGGGAAATTCGGGGATTTGGGGGGTCCTGGAGGGAGTGGGACGCGCAGCAACCCGACGGGATGTGGGTCTGGGGGCGATTTGGGGGGAAATTTGGGGATTTGGGAGGGATTTGGGGGGAAATTTGGGGATTTGGGAGGGATTTGGGGGGAAATTTGGGGATTTGGGGGGGATTTGGGGGGAAATTCGGGGATTTGGGGGGGATTTGGGGGGAAATTTGGGGATTTGGGGGGGATTTAGGGGGGATTTGGGGGGAAATTCGGGGATTTGGGGGGAAATTCGGGGATTTGGGGGGTCCAGGAGGGAGTGGGACGCGCAGCAACCCGACGGGATGTGGGTCTGGGGGCGAAATTGGGGGATTTGGGGGAAATTCGGGGATCTGGGGGGGATTTGGGGGGAAATTTGGGAATTTGGGGGGGATTTGGGGGGTCCAGGAGGGAGTGGGACGCGCAGAAACCCGATGGGATGTGGGTCTGGGGGCGATTTGGGGGGAAATTCGGGCATTTGGGGGGGATTTGGGGGGAAATTCGGGGATTTGGGGGGAAATTTGGGGATTTGGGGGGTCCTGGAGGGAGTGGGACGCGCAGAAACCCGACGGGATGTGGGTCTGGGGGCGATTTGGGGGGAAATTCGGGCATTTGGGGGGGATTTGGGGGGAAATTCGGGGATTTGGGGGGATTTGGGGGGAAATTCGGGGATTTGGGGGGTCCTGGAGGGAATGGGAGGCGCAGAAACCCGACGGGATGTGGGTCTGGGGGGATTTGGGGGAGAATTTGGGGATTTGGGGGGAAATTTGGGGATTTGGGGGGTCCTGGAGGGAGTGGGACGCGCAGAAACCCGACGGGATGTGGGTCTGGGGGGGAAATTGGGGAATTTGGGGGGAAATTCGGGCATTTGGGGGGGATTTGGGGGTCCTGGAGGGAGTGGGAGGCGCAGCAACCCGACGGGATGTGGGTCTGGGGGCGATTTGGGGGAGAATTTGGGGATTTGGGGGGCATTTGGGGGGAAATTCGGGGATTTGGGGGGGTCCAGGGTGGGATTCGGGGGCGTTTGGGGGTGAATCCTGGGATTTGGGGGGGAATTCCCGGGATTTGGGGGGGTCTGGGGGAGAAATTCTGGGATTTTGGGGGGAAATCCGGGGATTTTGGGGCTCCCAGGGGTCACCTGGGAAGTCTCGGGGGGGAATTTGGGGGTCCTGGAATGAATTTTGGGGGTTCCCAGGTGAATTTTGGGGTCCTGGGATGAATTTTGGGGGTTCCCAGGTGAATTTTGGGGTCCTGGGATGAATTTTGGGGTCGTGGGATGAATTTTGGGGGTTCCCAGGTGAATTTTGGGAGTTCCCAGGTGAATTTTGGGGGTTCCCAGGTGAATTTTGGGAGTTCCCAGGTGAATTTTGGGGGTTCCCAGGTGAATTTTGGGAGTTCCCAGGTGAATTTTGGGGGTTCCCAGGTGAATTTTGGGGTCTCCCAGGTGAATTTTGGGGGTTCCCAGGTGAATTTTGGGAGTTCCCAGGTGAATTTTGGGGGTTCCCAGGTGAATTTTGGGGTCTCCCAGGTGAATTTTGGGGGTTCCCAGGTGAATTTTGGGAGTTCCCAGGTGAATTTTAGGGGTCCCGGGATGAATTTTGGGGTCTGACCTTTGACCCCTCCCCCCCCCCAGGTTCTCGGGGGTCCCGGAGGAGCCGGAGGGGGGAGGGGACCCCAAGCGCCCCCCCCCAGCCCCCCCCACGCTGGGGGATTTCCTGCCCCTCCCCCACCCCCCCCGGCGCAGGAGGGGCCGCGGGAGGGGGGGGAGACCCTACAGGTGAGGGGGGGGGATTTTGGGGGGGTCTGGGGGGAATTTGGGGGGGTCTGAGGGGGAATTTGGGGGGTCCCGAGGGGATTTTGGGGGGATTTGGGGGGGTCTGAGGGGATTTGGGGGGGTTTGGGGGGTCTGGGGGCAATTTGGGGGGATCCTGGGGGGGATTTGGGAGGGTTTGAAGGGGATTTTGGGGGGTCTGGGGGGTCTGAGGGGGATTTTGGGGGATCCTGGGGGGATTTTGGGGATCCTGGGGGGATTTTGGGGGGTCCTGAGGGGATTGGGGGGGGGGGCTGGGGGGATTTTGGGGGGATTTGAGGCGTCCTAGGGGGGTCTGAGGGGAATTTGGGGGTCCTGGGGGCGATTTGGGGGTGTCTGAGGACGATTTGGGGGGCCCTGGAGGGGTCTGAGGGAGATTTTGGGGGAATTTGGGAGGTCCTGGGGGGATTTGGGGGGGATTTGGAGGGTCCTGAGGGGATTTGGGGGTGTCTGGGGGGGGGTTGGGGGATCCTGGGGAGGATTTAGGGGGTCCGGGGGGGTCTGAGGGGGATTTGGGGATCCTGGGGGCATTTTCGGGGGTCCCAAGGGGATTTGGGGGATCCTGGGGGGGGTTTTGGGGGGGTTTGAAGGGGATTTGGGGGGGCCTGGGGGGGTCTGAGGGGGAGTTGGGGGATCCTGGGGGGATTTGGGAGGGTCTGGGGGGGATCCTGGGGGGATTTTGGGGCGATTTGGGAGGGTTTGAGGGGGATTTTGGGGGGGTCCCGAGGGGATTTTGGGGGGTCCTGGGGGGATTTGGGGAATCCTCTCCTCTTCCGTTTTCCCGGTTTTTGGCAACTTCCCCCATTTTCTTGTGGGTTTTGGGCTGAAATCCCCCCTTTTTCCCTGGTTTTTTCTGGGAATTCCCTTTTTTCCCTGGATTTCGGGGTTTAAATCCCCCCCTTTTCCCCCTGGATTTTGGGCTGAAATCCCCTTTTTTCCCTGGATTTTGGGCTGAAATCCCTTTTTCCCTTGACTTCGGGGTTTAAACCCCCCCTTTTTTCCCTGGATTTTGGGCTGAAATCCCCTTTTTTCCCTGGATTTTGGGCTGAAATCCCCTTTTTCCCTGGATTTTGGGCTGAAATCCCCTTTTTTCCCTGGATTTTGGGCTGAAATCCCCTTTTTCCCTGGATTTTGGGCTGAAATCCCCTTTTTTCCCTGGATTTTGGGCTGAAATCCCCTTTTTCTCTGGATTTTGGGCTGAAATCCCCCTTTTTCCCTGGATTTTGGGCTGAAATCCCCCTTTTTCCCTGGATTTCGGGTCCTTCCCAGTTTCCACGACGACCGCTGGGAGCCGCAGCCGGAGCCGCCCCCGGAGCCCGAGAGCCCCGAGGTGACCCCGGGGGGGGGGAGGGGAGCGGGGACCCCCCCGAGGATTTGGGGACCCCCCCTGACCCCCCCTGACCCCTCCCCCTCCCCCCCCAGATCCCGGAACCGGCCCCGGGAATTCCCAGTTCCCCCGGAATTCCCAGTTCCCCCGGAATTCCCAGTTCCCAGGAGGACTCGGACCAGTGGGAGGACGTGAGCGGGGACGAGGAGGAGGAGGAGGAGGAGGAAGAGCCCGGGGACCCCCCCAGTGCGTCCCAGTTCAAACCAGTAACCCCCAGCAACCTCCCCAGTGCGTCCCAGTTCAAACCAGTAACCCCCAGCAACCTCCCCAGTGCGTCCCAGTTCAAACCAGTAACCCCCGGTGACCCCCCCAGTGCGTCCCAGTTCAAACCAGTAACCCCCAGCGACCCCCCCAGTGCGTCCCAGTTCAAACCAGTAACCCCCAGAAGCCCCCAGTAACCCCCGGTGACCTCCCCAGTGCGTCCCAGTTCAAACCAGTAACCCCCAGGGACCCCCCAGTTCAAACCAGTAACTCCCAGTTCAAACCAGTAACTCCCAGTAACCCCCAGTTCAAGCCAGTAACTCCCAGTTCAAACCAGTAACCCCCAGAAGCCCCCAGTAACCCCCAGCGACCCCCCCAGTGCGTCCCAGTTCAAACCAGTAACCCCCAGCGACCCCCCCAGTGCGCCCCAGTTCAAACCAGTAACCCCCAGCGACCCCCCCAGTGCGTCCCAGTTCAAACCAGTAACCCCCAGGGACCCCCCAGTTCAAACCAGTATCTCCCAGTTCAAACCAGTAATCCCCAGTAACCCCCAGTTCAAGCCAGTAACTCCCAGTTCAAACCAGTAACCCCCAGAAGCCCCCAGTAACCCCCGGTGACCTCCCCAGTGCGTCCCAGTTCAAACCAGTAACCCCCAGCGACCCCCACAGTGCGTCCCAGTTCAAACCAGTAACCCCCAGGGACCCCCCAGTTCAAACCAGTAACTCCCAGTTCAAACCAGTAACTCCCAGTAACCCCCAGTTCAAGCCAGTAACTCCCAGTTCAAACCAGTAACCCCCAGAAGCCCCCAGTAACCCCCAGCGACCCCCCCAGTGCGTCCCAGTTCAAACCAGTAACCCCCAGCGACCCCCCCAGTGCGCCCCAGTTCAAACCAGTAACCCCCAGCGACCCCCCCAGTGCGTCCCAGTTCAAACCAGTAACCCCCAGGGACCCCCCAGTTCAAACCAGTAACTCCCAGTTCAAACCAGTAATCCCCAGTAACCCCCAGTTCAAGCCAGTAACTCCCAGTTCAAACCAGTAACCCCCAGAAGCCCCCAGTAACCCCCAGCGACCCCCCCAGTGCGTCCCAGTTCAAACCAGTAACCCCCAGCGACCCCCCCAGTGCGTCCCAGTTCAAACCAGTAACCCGCAGGGACCCCCCAGTTCAAACCAGTAACTCCCAGTTCAAACCAGTAACCCCCAGTGCGTCCCAGTTCAAACCAGTAACTCCCAGTTCAAACCAGTAACCCCCAGAAGCCCCCAGTAACCCCCGGTGACCTCCCCAGTGCGTTCCAGTTCAAACCAGTAACCCCCAGCGACCCCCCCAGTGCATCCCAGTTCAAACCAGTAACCCCCAGCGACCTCCCCAGTGCGTTCCAGTTCAAACCAGTAACCCCCAGGGACCCCCAGGGACCCCCCAGTTCAAACCAGTAACTCCCAGTTCAAACCAGTAACCCCCAGTGACCTCCCCAGTGCGTCCCAGTTCAAACCAGTAACCCCCAGCAACCCCCCCAGTGTGTCCCAGTTCAAACCAGTAACCCCCAGTGACCCTCACGGACCCCCACAGACTCCCCCAGTCCGTCCCAGTTCAAACCAGTAACCCCCAGTAATCACCAGGGACCCCCCCCAGTGTGTCCCAGTTCAAACCAGTAACCCCCAGTGACCCCCAGAGACCCCCCCAGTGCGTCCCAGTTCAAACCAGTAACCCCCAGGGTCGCCCCCAGTGTGTCCCAGTAACTCCCAGTTCAAACCAGTAACCCCCAGTAACCCCCCCGTGCATCCCAGTTCAAACCAGTAACCCCAGTAACCCCCAGGGACGCCCCCAGTGCATCCCAGTTCAAACCAGTCCCTCCCAGTTCCCTCCCAGTTCCCTCCCAGTCCCTCCCAGTTCATCCCAGTCTCTCCCCTCCAGGACCGCCCCCCCCCCGCCCCTCCCCCGCCTGAGGGGGGGGTCCCGGAGCCGCCCCTCCCCCCCCCGAGCCCCTCCCGGAGCCCCCCGGAGACCCCGGAGCCCAGCGGGACCCCCCCCGACGGTACTGGGGGAACTGGGAGGGACTGGGAGGGGTTGGGGGGTTACTGGGAGGGACGGAGGGAACTGGGAGGGGTTGGGGGGTTACTGGGAGCGCTGGGAGGGAACTGGGAGGAACTGGGAGGGACTGGGAAGGGTTGGGGGGTTACTGGGAGGGACGGAGGGAACTGGGAGGGGTTGGGGGGTTACTGGGAGCACTGGGAGGGAACTGGGAGGGACTGGGAAGGGTTGGGGGGTTACTTGGAGGGACTGGGAGGGACTGGGAAGGATTGGGGGGTTACTGGGAGGGACTGGGAGGGAACTGGGAGGGGTTGGGGGGTTACTGGTTGTCACTGGGAGGGCACTGGGGGAGGGTGGGTACTGCTTCGTACTGGTGTGTACTGGTTTATACTGGTTTGCACTGGCTTATACTGGTTTATGCTGATCTAGGCTGATTTATACTGATTCGTACTGGTTTATACTGGTCTGTACTGGTTCATACCAGTTTGTATTGGTTTCTATTGGTTTATGCTGATCCAAACTGGTTTGTACCGGTACGCACTGGTTTATACTGGTCCGTACTGGTTTATACTGGTCCATACTGGTTTATACCGGTCCATACTGGTCTGTACTGGGACATAGTGGTTTGTACTGGTTTATATTGGTTTATACCAGTACGCACCGGTTTGTACTGGTACGCAGTGGTTTATACTGGTCGGTACTGGTTTATACTGGTTTGTACTGGTTTATATTGGTTTGTACCGGTCCGTACCGGTCTGTAGTGGTCCGTACCGGTCCGTACCAGTCTGTACTGGTCCGTACTGGTCTGTATTGGTCCATACTGGTCCGTACTGGTTTGTACTGATCTGTACTGGTTTGTACTGGTCAGTACTGGTTTGTACCAGTTGGTACTAGTTTGTACCGGTCCGTACTGGTCCGTACTGGTTCATACTGGTTCGTACTGGTCCGTACCGGTCCATACTGGTCCATACTGGTTTGTACTGGTCTGTACTGGTTTGTACTGGTTGGTAGTGGTTTTTACTGGTCCATACTGGTCTGTATTGGTCCGTACTGGTCCGTACTGGTTCATACTGGTCTGTACTGGTTCATACTGGTTTGTACTGGTCCGTACTGGTTCGTACTGGTTCATACTGGTCCATACTGGTCCGTATTGGTCCGTACCAGTCCATACTGGTCCATACCGGTTCATACCGGTCCGTACTGGTCCGTACTGGTCCGTACTGGTGCTCACTGGTGCCGTTCCCCGCAGGGCCGGGGGTGGAGATCTCGGATTTCCAGAGGGTTCGTTTCCGTAAGAGCTCCCCTCCCCCCCCCCCGCCGCCCCCCTGACCCCGGGACCCCCCAAAATCACCCAAAATCAGCCCCAAAATCACCCCAAAATCACCCCAAATCACCCCAAAATCACCCCAAAAACCCCCAAAATCACCCCCCAAAACCCCCAAAATCACCCCAAAATCACCCCAAATCACCCCAAAAACCCCCAAAATCACCCCAAAAACCCCCAAAATCACCCCAAAATCACCCCAAAATCACCCCAAATCACCCCAAATCACCCCAAATCACCCCAAAAACCCCCAAAATCACCCCAAAATCACCCCAAAATCACCCAAAATCACCCCAAAATCACCCAAAATCACCCCAAATCACCCCAGAACCCCCAAAATCACCCCCAAAAACCCCCAAAATCACCCCAAATCACCCCAAATCACCCCCAAACCCCCAGAATCACCCCAGAGTCACCCCAAAACCCCAGAACCCCCAAAATCACCCCCAAAAACCCCCAGAATCACCCCAAAATGACCCCTGAACCCCCAAAATCCCCCAAAATCATCCCAGAAGCCCCAAAATCACCCCTAAATCACCCCAACCCCCCCCCAAATACCCACATTACCCCAAAATCACCCCAAAAAAACCCAAAATCATCCAAAATCTCCCCCCAAAACCCAAAATCACCCCCGGGACCCCTCGGATTCCTCCCCAAACCCCAAAATTGCCCAAAATCACCCCAACTTTTCCCCCCAGGACCCCCTCAAACCCCTCCAAAAAAAACCCCAAAATTCCCCCCAAAAACCCCAAATTCCCCCCAAAAACCCCAAAATTCCCCCCAGGACCCCCCGGGTTCGGGTCAGTCCCTCCCCCTTCTCCTGGAGCTGCTGGAATGGCACAGCTGGGCACAGCTGGGCACACCTGGGCACACCTGGGGGCACCTGAGACACACCTGGGCACACCTGGGCACACCTGGGGGCACCTGAGATCACTTGGGATCACCTGGGCACACCTGGGGGCACCTGAGACACACCTGGGCACACCTGGGGGCACCTGAGATCACTTGGGATCACCTGGGCACACCTGGGCACACCTGGGGGCACAGCTGAGGGCACCTGAGCAAACCTGGGGCACGCGTGGGGGCACCTGGGATCACCTGAGTTCACCTGGGGGCACCTGAGACACACCTGGGGGCACCTGGGCACACCTGGGGGCACCTGAGTTCACCTGAGATCACTTGGGATCACCTGGGCACATCTGGGCACACCCGGGGGCACCTGAGCTCACCTGGGGGGCACCTGGGCACACCTGGGCACAGCTGGGAGCTGCTGCTCGCCTCGGGGCTCTCACCTGGGCACACCTGGGCACACCTGGGCACACCTGGGCGCTGCTGCTTCGCTCTGGGGGGGTCCCTGAGGGGTCTCGGGGGCTCTTTTTGGGGTCTCGGGGGGGTCTTTGGGGGCTGTGGCTGCCTGGAGCTGCTGGACTGACTCACCTGGGCACACCTGGGGGCACCTGAGACACACCTGGGCACACCTGGGCACACCTGGGAGCTGCTGCTCGCCTCAGGGCTCTCGCCTGGGCACACCTGGGGGCACCTGGGGGCACCTGGGCACGGCTGCTTCGCTTTTGGGGGGATTCTTTGGGGGCTGTGGCTGCCTGGAGCTGCTGGACTGACTCACCTGGGGGCACCTGGGCACACCTGGGGGCACCTGGGAGCTGCTGCTCGCCTCGGGGCTCTCGCCTGGGCACACCTGGGGGCACCTGGGCACACCTGGGGGCACCTGGGCACGGCTGCTTCGCTTTTTGGGGTCTCTGGGGGAATCTTTGGGGGCTGTGGCTGCCTGGAGCTGCTGGACTGACTCACCTGGGCACGCCTGGGCACACCTGGGGGCACCTGAGACACACCTGGGCACACCTGGGGGCACCTGGGATCACCTGAGTTCACCTGGGCACACCTGGGGGCTCACCTGTGCCCAGCTGGCAGCTGCTGCTCGCCCCGGGGCTCTCACCTGAGCTCACCTGGGCACACCTGAGCTCCCCTGTGCCCACCTGTGCCCAGCTGTGCCCAGCTGGCAGCAGCTGCCGGGTGCCCCGGGGCTCTCACCTGTGCCCACCTGGCTGTACCTGTGCCCACCTGAGCTCCCCTGTGCCCACCTGCATTAAACTCCTCCCGCCCCCGAGCGAGCCCGGGCCTGGTTTTGGGGCTGGGGGGGCTCCAGACTCACCTGGGGGGGGGTCAAAACCCACCTGGGGGGCACCTGGGGGACCCCAAATTCACCTGGGGGGCTCCAAATTCACCTGGGGGGGCTCCAAACCCACCTGGGGGGCACCTGGGGGACCCCAAATTCACCTGGGGGGGGTCAAAACCCACCTGGGGGGCACCTGGGGGACCCCAAATTCACCTGGGGGGCACCTGGGGGACCCCAAATTCACCTGGGGGGGGTCAAAACCCACCTGGGGGGCACCTGGGGGACCCCAAATTCACCTGGGGGGCTCCAAACTCACCTGGGGGACCCCAAATTCACCTGGGGGGCACCTGGTGGGCTCCAGACTCACCTGGGGGGGCCAAAACCCACCTGGGGGGGCACCTGGGGGGCACCTGGGGGACCCCAAACTCACCTGGGGGGCCCCTGTGTGTCCCTTCCCCCCCCCGCAGGTAGGGCCCTTCCTGGATTTTGGGGGGGGGGGGGGATGGGGGGGATCCCCTTTTCCCGGGATTTTGGGATTTTTTGGGGGGGGGGTCTCCAGCCTCTCACTCCCCTCTCCTTCCCCCCCCCCCTTTTCTCTCTCTCCCCCCACAGGAGGACCCAGCGACCCCCCCCAGGTGTGACCAGGGGGGACCCCAAAACCTCCCCGAGCCCCCCCAGGTGTGACCGGGACCGGGGGGGGGGAACCCCAAAAAACCCCCCCGGGGGGGCGGACCCCAAAAAACCTCCCGGGGGGGACCCCAAAAAACCCCAAAATCCCCCGGGGGGGGACCCCAAAAAACCCCCCCGGGGAGGACCCCAAAAAACCCCAAAAAGCCCACGGGGGGGACCCCAAAAAACCCAAAACCCCCCGGGGGGGACCCCAAAAAATCCCCCTGGGGGGACCCCAAAATTCCCGCCCCCCCCCCCGAAGGGGATTTTGGGGTCCCCCCCCCCCAAATTTGTCTTTGCCAAAATAAAAGTCCCGAAATGTCTCCGGCCTCGTCCTTGATTTTTGGGGTTTTTTACCTCCCCCCCCCCCCCCCCAAAATCCTAAATTTCGGGGTTTTTTCCCAAAAAAAGCTCAATTTTGGTTAATCCCACCATCCCGAAAAAAACCCCCACCAAATTTCGGGGTTTTTTCCCAAAAAAAAAGCTTAATTTTGGTCCATCCCCCCCCCCCCAAAAATACCCCAAATTTCGGGTATTTTCCTCAAAAAAAGCTCAATTTTGGTTAATCCCCCCCCCCCAAAAAAAAACCCCAAATTTCGGGTATTTTCCCCCGAAAACCCTCAATTTTAGTTAAACCTCACCCCCCAAAAAAACCCCCAAATTTTGTTTTTTCCCCCAAAAAAGCTCAATTTTACTTAAACCCCCCCCCCCCAAAAAAAAAACCCCAAATTTCGGGTATTTTCCTCAAAAACCCCCCTCAATTTTGTTTAAAACTTGCCTCAAAAAAACCTCCAAATTTCGGGTATTTTCCCCAGAAAAGCTCAATTTGGTGAATCCCCCCCCCAAAAAAAACCGCAAATTTCGGGTATTTTCCTCAAAAAAATCTCAATTTTGGTTAATTCCCCCCCCCCCAAAAAAACCCCAAATTTCGGGTATTTTTCCCCCCAAAAAAGCTCAATTTTAGTTAAACCCCCCCCCCCAAAAAAAAACCCAGATTTCGTTTTTTTCCCCTAAAAAAGTTCAATTTTAGTTAAACCCTTCCCCTCAAAAAAATCCCCAAATTTCGGGTATTTTTCCCAAAAAAAGCGCTCAATTTTAG
>NC_091045.1:211530-307344 GCF_041296385.1 Aphelocoma coerulescens | reverse complement strand
CTAAATCACCCCAACCCCCCCCCCCTAAATACCCACATTACCCCAAAATCACCCCAAAAAAACCCAAAATCATCCAAAATCTCCCCCCAAACCCCAAAATCACCCCCGGGACCCCTCGGATTCCTCCCCAAACCCCAAAATTGCCCAAAATCACCCCAACTTTTCCCCCCAGGACCCCCTCAAACCCCTCCAAAAAAACCCCAAAATTCCCCCTGGGTGCCCCAAAAACCCCAAAATTCCCCCCAAAAACCCCAAAATTCCCCTCAGGACCCCCCGGGTTCGGGTCAGTCCCTCCCCCTTCTCCTGGAGCTGCTGGAATGGCACAGCTGGGCACAGCTGGGCACACCTGGGCACACCTGGGGGCACCTGAGACACACCTGGGCACACCTGGGGGCACCTGAGATCACTTGGGATCACCTGGGCACATCTGGGCACACCTGGGGGCACCTGAGATCACTTGGGATCACCTGGGCACATCTGGGCACACCTGGGGGCACCTGAGACACACCTGGGCACACCTGGGCACATCTGGGCACACCTGGGGGCACCTGGGCACACCTGGGGACACAACTGGGCACAGCTGAGGGCACCTGAGCAAACCTGGGGCACACCTGGGGGCACCTGGGATCACCTGAGTTCACCTGGGGGTACCTGGGGCACAGCTGGGGGCACCTGGGCACACCTGGGCACACCTGGGCACACCTGGGCACACCTGGGCGCTGCTGCTTCGCTCTGGGGGGGTCCCTGAGGGGTCTCGGGGGCTCTTTTTGGGGTCTCGGGGGGTCTTTGGGGGCTGTGGCTGCCTGGAGCTGCTGGACTGACTCACCTGGGCACACCTGGGGGCACCTGAGACACACCTGGGCACACCTGGGCACACCTGGGAGCTGCTGCTCGCCTCGGGGCTCTCGCCTGGGCACACCTGGGGGCACCTGGGGGCACCTGGGGGCACCTGGGCACGGCTGCTTCGCTTTTGGGGGGATTCTTTGGGGGCTGTGGCTGCCTGGAGCTGCTGGACTGACTCACCTGGGCACACCTGGGCACACCTGGGGGCACCTGGGAGCTGCTGCTCGCCTCGGGGCTCTCACCTGGGCACACCTGGGGGCACCTGGGCACACCTGGGGGCACCTGGGCACGGCTGCTTCGCTTTTTGGGGTCTCTGGGGGAATCTTTGGGGGCTGTGGCTGCCTGGAGCTGCTGGACTGACTCACCTGGGCACACCTGGGCAC
The DNA here is from genome assembly GCF_041296385.1 of Aphelocoma coerulescens. Taxonomy (NCBI): domain Eukaryota; kingdom Metazoa; phylum Chordata; class Aves; order Passeriformes; family Corvidae; genus Aphelocoma; species Aphelocoma coerulescens. Next base: position 306,118 of record NC_091045.1, on the reverse strand, counting down.
ACCTGGGGGCACCTGAGACACACCTGGGCACACCTGGGGGCACCTGGGATCACCTGAGTTCACCTGGGCACACCTGGGGGCTCACCTGTGCCCAGCTGGCAGCTGCTGCTCGCCCCGGGGCTCTCACCTGAGCTCACCTGGGCACACCTGAGCTCCCCTGTGCCCACCTGTGCCCAGCTGTGCCCAGCTGGCAGCAGCTGCCGGGTGCCCCGGGGCTCTCACCTGTGCCCACCTGGCTGTACCTGTGCCCACCTGAGCTCCCCTGTGCCCACCTGCATTAAACTCCTCCCGCCCCCGAGCGAGCCCGGGCCTGGTTTTGGGGCTGGGGGGGCTCCAGACTCACCTGGGGAGGGGTCAAAACCCACCTGGGGGGCACCTGGGGGACCCCAAATTCACCTGGGGGGCTCCAAATTCACCTGGGGGGCACCTGGGGGACCCCAAATTCACCTGGGGGGGGTCAAAACCCACCTGGGGGGCACCTGGGGGACCCCAAATTCACCTGGGGGGGGTCAAAACCCACCTGGGGGGCACTTGGGGGACCCCAAATTCACCTGGGGGGCACCTGGGGGACCCCAAATTCACCTGGGGGGCTCCAAATTCACCTGGGGGGCACCTGGGGGACCCCAAATTCACCTGGGGGGGGTCAAAACCCACCTGGGGGGCACCTGGGGGACCCCAAATTCACCTGGGGGACCCCAAATTCACCTGGGGGGCACCTGGGGGACCCCAAATTCACCTGGGGGGGGTCAAAACCCACCTGGGGGGCACCTGGGGGACCCCAAATTCACCTGGGCGGCACCTGGGGGACCCCAGACTCACTTGGGGGGCACCTGGGGGACCCCAGACTCACCTGGGGGGGGGGTCAAAACCCACCTGGGGGGCACCTGGGGGACCCCAAACTCACCTGGGGGGCCCCTGTGTGCCCCTCCCCCCCCCCCCGCAGGTAGGGCCCTTCCTGGATTTTGGGGGGGGGGGATGGGGGGGATCCCCTTTTCCCGGGATTTTGGGATTTTTTTGGGGGGGGGGTCTCCAGCCCCTCACTCCCCTCTCCTTCCCCCCCCCCCCCTTTTCTCTCTCTCCCCCCCACAGGAGGACCCAGCGACCCCCCCCAGGTGTGACCAGGGGGGACCCCAAAACCTCCCCGAGCCCCCCCAGGTGTGACCGGGACCGGGGGGGGGAACCCCAAAAAAACCCCCCCGGGGGGGCGGACCCCAAAAAATCCCCCGGGGGGGACCCCAAAAAACCCCAAAATCCCCCCGGGGGGGACCCCAAAAAACCCCCCCGGGGAGGACCCCAAAAAACCCCAAAAAGCCCACGGGGGGGACCCCAAAAAACCCAAAACCCCCCGGGGGGGACCCCAAAAAATCCCCCTGGGGGGACCCCAAAATTCCCGCCCCCCCCCCCCCGAAGGGGATTTTGGGGTCCCCCCCCCCCAAATTTGTCTTTGCCAAAATAAAAGTCCCGAAATGTCTCCGGCCTCGTCCTTGATTTTTGGGGTTTTTTACCTCCCCCCCCCCCCAAAATCCTAAATTTCGGGGTTTTTTCCCAAAAAAAGCTCAATTTTGGTTAATCCCACCCTCCCGAAAAAAACCCCCCACCAAATTTCGGGGTTTTTTCCCAAAAAAAAAAGCTTAATTTTGGTCCATGCCCCCCCCCCAAAAATACCCCAAATTTCGGGTATTTTCCTCAAAAAAAGCTCAATTTTGGTTAATCCGCCCCCCCAAAAAAAAAACCCCAAATTTCGGGTATTTTCCCCCGAAAACCCTCAATTTTAGTTAAACCTCACCCCCCAAAAAAACCCCCAATTTTTGTTTTTTCCCCCAAAAAAGCTCAATTTTACTTAAACCCCCCCCCCCCCAAAAAAAAAACCCCAAATTTCGGGTATTTTCCTCAAAAACCCCCTCAATTTTGTTTAAAACTTGCCTCAAAAAAACCTCCAAATTTCGGGTATTTTCCCCAAAAAAGCTCAATTTTGGTGAATCCCCCCCCCCAAAAAAACCCGCAAATTTCGGGTATTTTCCTCAAAAAAATCTCAATTTTGGTTAATTCCCCCCCCCCCAAAAAAACCCCAAATTTCGGGTATTTTTCCCCCCAAAAAAGCTCAATTTTAGTTAAACCCCCCCCCCAAAAAAAACCCCAGATTTCGGTTTTTTCCCCTAAAAAAGCTCAATTTTAGTTAAACCCTTCCCCTCAAAAAAATCCCCAAATTTCGGGTATTTTTCCCAAAAAAAGCGCTCAATTTTAGTTAAACCCCAGCACCAAAAAAAGCCCAAATTTCGGGGGTTTTTCCCCTCAAAAAAGGTGAATTTTAGTCCACCCCCCCCCCAAAAAAAAGCTCAAATTTCGGGTATTTTCCTCAAAAAAAAGCTCCATTTTGGTTAATCCCCCCCCCCCGGAAAACCCCAATTTCGGGTATTTTTTCCCCCCAAAAAACCTCAATTTTGGTTAAACCCCCCCTCAAAAAAAACCCCAAATTTCGGGGGTTTTTCCCCCCAAAAAGCTCAATTTTAGTCCACACCCCCCCCCCAAAAAAAACCCCAAATTTCGGCTATTTTCCCCAAAACCCCTCAATTTTAGTTAAACCCCCCCCAAAAAAACCCCAAATTTCGTGTTTTTCCCCCCAAACCCCCTCCATTTTATTTAACCCCCCCCAAATTTCGCAGTGGGGGGGTCCCTAAACCCCCCCTCCCCCCCCCCCCGGTTTTTTGGGGGTTCCCCCGCCCCCTCCGGCCCCTCCCCGCCCCCCCCTTTTTGGGATTTCCTGCTCCCCTCCCCCCCCCGGGATAAAACCGGGGGGGCCCCGCCCGGAGCGGCCGCGGCGGCTCCAGGTGAGGGGGGGGGGGGAAAGGGGTTTGGGGACCCCTCCCGGACCAATTTTGGGGGGTCCCAGCCCCATTTTGGGGGGGGTCTCGGCTCAAATTTGGGGGTTCCCGCTTCGTTTTTGGGCTCTTTTGGGGGGGGGGGGTTTTGCTCTCTGCTCTCCCCGGGGGGGGGGGTTTGGAGACCCGGAGACCCCCCCCCCTTCCGGCCTGGAATTTGGGGGGGGGGGGGTCTCCAGATCAGTTTGGGGGGGTCCCAGCCCGAATTTGGGGGGGCGCTCAGCCAAAATTTGGGCATTTCCAGCCCGAATTTGGGCATTTCCAGCCCGAATTTGGGCATTTCCAGCCCGAATTTGGGCGTTTCCAGCCCAGTTTTGGGGAGGTTTTGTTCTCCTGGGGGGGCTGAGGGGACCCCTCCCAGTCCGGCCCAGTTTAGGGGGGGTCTCCAGACCAGTTTGGGGGGTCCCAGCCCAATTTTTGGGTTCCCCAAACCCGTTTTTGGGGGGTTTCCAGCCCCGTTTTTGGGGCTTTCCAGCCCCGTTTTGTCCTCCTGGGGGGGGCTGAGGGGGCCCCTCCCAGTCCAGCCCAATTTTGGGGGATCCCAGCCCCATTTTGGGTGGTCTCAACCCAATTTTTGGGGTCTCTGCCCCGTTTTTGGGGGGTCTCACCCCCATTTTTGGGGTCTCTGCCCCAATTTGGGTGGTCTCAGCCCCATTTTTGGGGTTCCCAGCCGCATTTTGGGGTCTCTGCCCCGTTTTTGGGCGGTTCCAGCCCCATTTTTGGGGTTCCCAGCCGCATTTTGGGGTCTCTGCCCCATTTTTGGGCACCCAGCCCAATTTTTCGGTCTTTGCCCCATTTTTGGGGTTCCCAGCCCCGTTTTTGGGGTCTCTGCCCCATTTTGGGGTTCCCAGCCCCATTTTTGGGGTTCCCAGCCTCATTTTGGGTGGTCTCAGCCCAATTTTTGGGGGTCCCAGCCCCGTTTTTGGGGTCTCTGCCCCATTTTTGGGGGTCCCCACCCCGTGGGGGAAGGGTGGAGCTGCCCTTCCCCTCCCCCCGTTTCCTCTCCCAAATTCTTGCGCCATAGGGGGGGGAGGGAGGTGAGGAAACGCCACTTCCGGGGTGTCCGGGGAGGGGCCGGGACACCCCCAGGAGGGTGGGGACACCCAAAAATGGGGCTGGGGACCCCAAAAATGGGTCTGGAGACCTCAAAATGGGTCTGGAGACCCCAAAATGGGGCTGGAGACCTCAAAAATGGGGCTGGGGACCCCAAAAATGGGTCTGGAGACCCCAAAATGGGGCTGGAGACCTCAAAATGAGGCCAGGGACACCCAAAAATGGGGCTGGAGACCCCAAAAATGGGTCTGGGGACCCCAAAAATGACAGTGGGGACACCCAAAAATGGGTCTGGAGACCCCAAAATGGGGCTGGAGACCTCAAAATGGGGCTGGAGACCCCAAAAATGGGGCTGGAGACCCCCCAAGACACCTTGGTCACCTGGCGGGGTGGGGTTGGGGTCTTTTGGAAAGGTCTTTGCACCCCAAAATCCCCCTTGACCACCTGGACAGGTGAAAGCCCCACCTTGACCAAGGCGTGGTTGGGTTTGGCCACCTTTGGGAAGGTCCTTGACCACTTGGACAGGTGGGAGGTGGCCCTGACCAAGGCGTGGTTGGGTTTGGCCACCTTTGGAAGGTCCTTGACCACTTGGACAGGTGGGAGGTGGCCTTGAGCAAGTTGTGGTTGGGTCAAGGGGTCTTTTGGGAAGGTCCTTGACCACCTGGACAGGTGAAGGCCCCACCTTGACCAAGGCGTGGTTGGGTTTGGCCACCTTTGGAAGGTCCTTGACCACTTGGACAGGTGGGAGGTGGCCCTGACCAAGGCGTGGTTGGGTTTGGCCACCTTTGGGAAGGTCCTTGACCACCTGCACAGGTGGGAGGTGACCTTGAGCAAGCCATGGTTGGGTTTGGTCATCTTTGGAAGGTCCCAGGTGAAGACCCCCCACCTTGACCAAGCCATGGTCAGGTTTGGCCACCTTTGGGATGGTCCTTGACCACCTGCACAGGTGGGAGGTGGCCTTGACCAAGCCATGGTCGGGTTTGGTCACTTTTGGGAGGTCCTTGACCACCTGGACAGGTGAAGGCCCCACCCTGGGGTGGGTTCAGGGGTCTTTTGGGAGGTCCTTGACCAGGTGGCCTTGACCAAGCCATGGTCAGGTTTGGCCACCTTTGGGAGGTCCTTGACCACCTGCACAGGTGAAGGCCCCACCTTGACCAAGCCATGGTTGGGTTTGGCCACCTTTGGGATGGTCCTTGACCACCTGCACAGGTGAAGACCCCCCCCACCTTGACCAAGTCAGCTTTGGTCACCCAACCAACCCCTTGACCCCTTGACCACCACCCCGCCCCGCCCCGCCCGCAGGTGTCCCCGGCCTCGCCATGGCCGCGCTGCCCACGCCCTTCTCCTACACCTGGGACAGCAGCTGGAACGACCCCTGGAACGACCCCTGGAACAACACCGGCAACGACACCTGGAGTGACCTCTACGACCTGGACGTGGCCGAAGTGCCCCTCGGCCACCGCTTCGTCCTGGCCCTCTACGCCCTCATCTTCCTGCTGGGCGTCCTGGGCAACGGCGCCGTGCTCTGGGTGACCGTCACCGAGCTGCGCCGGACGGTCAACGGCGTCTGGTTCTTCCACCTGGCCCTGGCCGACCTCCTGAGCTGCCTGGCGCTGCCCTTCCTGGCGCTGCCGCTGACCACTGACCACCACTGGCCCTTGGGCCGCCTGGCCTGCAAGGTGCTGCCCTCGCTGACCGTGCTGGCCATGTTCGCCAGCGTCCTGGTGCTGACGGCCATCAGCGCCGACCGCTGCGCGCTGGTCACTCGGCCGGTGTGGTGCCACAACCGCCGCACGCCGGCGCTGGCCAGAGGGGCTTGCGCCGGGGCCTGGGCTCTGGCCGCGCTGCTGACCGTCCCCTCCTTCATCTTCCGCACCGTCCGCCTCGACCCCTTCTCGGCCAAGGCCACCTGCGTGCTGTCCTACGGCGCCGTCCGGCAGCACCAGCGCGGCACCGAGCTGACCACGGCCGTCATCCGCTTCCTCTGCGGCTTCCTGGGACCTTTCGTGGTCATCTCGGGCTGCTACGGCCTCCTCTTGAGCCGCGTGCGGGCGCGGGGGCTGGGCCGCTCCCAACGGGCCACCAGGACGGTGCTGGTGGTCATCGTCAGCTTCTTCGTGTGCTGGCTGCCCTACCACGTGGTGGGGCTGGTGCTGGCGGCCAGCGCGCCGGACACCGCGGCCTTCCGGGGCGCCCAGGCCGCCGACCCCGCCGTGGCCGGCCTGGCCTACGTCAACGGCTGCGTCAACCCGGTCATCTACCTGGCCATGGGGCGGGGCCTGGGCGCGCAGGTGAGGCGCTCGTGGCGGGCGCTGCTGCGGGGGGTGCTCAGCGATGACCCCCCCAGCACGGCCACGGACGGCCGGGGCCGGAGCGTGGCCACCACCGAGGAGGGCAGCGAGGCCGGGTGAGGGCGGGCGGCGTCGGCGGCGTCATCGTCATTGCCATCATCATCATCGTCGTCATCATCATTGTCATCATTGTTGTTATCATCATCGTCGTCGTCATCATCATCATCATCATCGTCATCATCATCATCATCGTCGTCATCATCATCGTCGTCATCATCATCATCGTCGTCGTCATCATCATCATCATCATCGTCATCATCATCATCGTCGTCGTCATCGTCGTCATCGTCGTTGTCGTCATCATTTTGGGGGTTCCACCACAGCGGTGAAAAAGGTGCGAGGGTGGGAGGAAGGTCAGGTTGTCGTCATCTTCATCGTCGTTGTGGTCGTTGTTGTTGTCTTCTTTGTCACCGTCATCATCTTCAACGTCATTGTCATCGTCTTCATCGTCATTGTTATCATCTTCATCATCACCATTGTCATCATCATCACCATCATTGTCATCATCTTCATCATCACCATGGTCATCATCATCACCATCATTGTCATCTCCATCATCATCCCATCATCTGCATCATCACCGTCGTCATCATCTTCATCATCATTGTCATCATCTTCATCATCACCATTGTCATCATCTTCATCACCATCGTTGTCATCTCCATCATCATCCTCATCATCTGCATCATCACCGTCGTCATCATCTTCATCACCATTGTCATCATCTTCATCATCACCATTGTCATCATCTTCATCACCATCGTTGTCATCTTCATCATCATCCTCATCATCTGCATCATCACCGTCGTCATCATCTTCATCATCATTGTCATCATCTTCATCGCCATCATCTTCGCCATCATCTTCGTCATCTTCATCATCACCACCATCATCCTCATCATCCTCATCCTCATCTTCATCATCGCCATCGTCATTTTGGGGGTTCCACCACAGCGGTGAAAAAGGGGTGTGAGGGTGGGAGGAAGGTGAAGATCATCATCATCTTCATCATCGTCGTCATTGTCATCATTGTCGTCATCTTCCTCATCATCGTCATCATCTTCATCCTCATCGTCATCATCTTCAGCATCCTCGTCCTCGTCATCTTCATCATCGTCACCGTCATTTTTGGGGTTCCACCACAGCGGCAGCGCTGGGGCGCGAGGGTGGGAGGAAGGTCACCTCGTCATCGTCATCATCCTCCTCCTCATCTTCTTCATCACCACCTCCTCCTCTTCCTCCTCATCTTCATCACCTCCTCCTCTTCCTCCTCATCTTCATCACCTCCTCCTCTTCCTCCTCATCTTCACCACCTCCTTCTCATCTTCCTCACCTCCTCATCTTCATCACCTCCTCCTCCTCATCTTCATCACCTTTTCCACATCTTCACTACCTCCTCCTCTTCCTCCTCATCTTCATCACCTCCTCTTCTTCTTCTTCGTCACTTCCTCCTCATCTTCTTCATCACCTCCTCATCTTCATCACCACCTCCTCCTCTTCTTCTTCACCTCCTCCTCCTCTTCATCAACTCCTCCTCATCTTCATGACCTCCTCATCTTCCTCACCTCCTCCTCATCTTCTTCTTCATCACCACCTCCTCCTCTTCATCAACTCCTCCTCATCTTCATGACCTCCTCATCTTCCTCACCTCCTCCTCATCTTCTTCTTCATCACCTCCTCATCTTCCTCACCTCCTCCTCCTCATCATCTTCTTCACCTCCTCATCTTCATCACCTTTTCCTCATCTTTTTCACCTCCTCCTCCTCATCTTCATCACCTTCTCCTCCTCATCTTCCTCCTCACCTCTTCCTCATCTTCATCATCTTTTCCTCATCTTCCTCACCTCCTCCTCCTCATCTTCCTCACCACCTCCTCCTCATCTTCTTCATCACCTCATCTTCATCACCTCCTCCTCTTCCTCCTCATCTTCCTCACCTCCTCCTCCTCATCTTCTTCATCACCTTTTCCTCCTCTTCCTCACCTCCTCCTCCTCACCTGGGGTCCCCCCCTCCCGTGTCCCCCCCCTCCCCCCTCAGGTGACCCCCCCCCCATCCCCGTGTCCCCCCCTCTTCCCCCCCCCAATAAATGCGGAACTGCCCCGCCCCCACTTCCCCATTTTTGGGGCTTTTTCGGGCGTTTTCGGGGCAGGAATTTCGCTGACTCAGCGGATCCGGGGCTGCCGCAGGAAACGTCCCGGAAAGGGGGGGAGGGGACAATGCGGGGGGGGGGGGGGGAGGGTGGGGACACTTGGGGACACTTGGGGACATTTGGGGACAATGGGGGGGGTGAGGGACACTTGGGGGACACTTGGGGATGGTTGGGGACACTTGGGGACAATGGGGGGACACTTGGGGGTGGTTGGGGACACTTGAGGGACACTTGGGGGACACTTGGGGACATTTGGGGACAATGGGGGGACACTTGGGGGTGGTTGGGGACACTTGAGGGACACTTGGGGGACACTTGGGGACATTTGGGGACAATGGGGGGGTGAGGGACACTTGGGGGACACTTGGGGATGGTTGGGGACACTTGGGGGACAATGGGGGACACTTGGGGATGGTTGGGGATGGTTGGGGACACTTGGGGGACACTTGGGGGACACTTGGGGATGGTTGGGGACACTTGAGGGACACTTGGGGGACACTTGGGGACATTTGGGGACAATGGGGGGGTGAGGGACACTTGGGGGACACTTGGGGATGGTTGGGGACACTTGGGGGACACTTGGGGACATTTGGGGACATTTGGGGACAATGGGGGGTGAGGGACACTTGGGGGACACTTGGGGATGGTTGGGGACACTTGGGGGACAATGGGGGACACTTGGGGGTGGTTGGGGATGGTTGGGGACACTTGGGGGACACTTGGGGGTGGTTTGGGACACTTGGGGACGTTTGGGGACACTTGGGGATGGTTGGGGACACTTGGGGACAGTGGGGGGGGTGGCCCTGGGGACAATGGGGGGGTGGGGGACACTTGGGGGACACTTGGGGACAGTGGGGGGACACTTGGGGACAATGGGGGGTGGGGGACACTTGGGGATGGTCGGGGACACTTGGGGGACACTTGGGGACGGTCGGGGACACTTGGGGGACACTTGGGGGACATTTGGGATGGTTGGGGACACTTGGGGACAATGGGGGGTGGCCCTGGGGACAAGGGGGGGGTGGGGGACACTTGGGGACACTTTGGGGACACTTGGGGGTGGTTTGGGACACTTGGGGGACACTTGGGGACAGTGGGGGGTGAGGGACACTTGGGGGACACTTGGGGATGGTTGGGGATGGTTGGGGACACTTGGGGGACACTTTGGGACAATGGGGGGGTGGCCCTGGGGACAATGGGGGGGTGGGGGACACTTGGGGGACACTTGGGGACAATGGGGGACACTTGGGGGTGGTTTGGGGCACTTGGGGACAGTTGGGGGACACTTGGGGACAATGGGGGGACACTTGGGGGACACTTGGGGGACAATGGGGGGACACTTGGGGATGGTTGGGGACACTTGGGGGACACTTGGGGACATTTGGGGACAATGGGGGGGTGAGGGACACTTGGGGGACACTTGGGGATGGTTGGGGACACTTGGGGGACACTTGGGATGGTTTGGGACACTTGGGGACAGTGGGGGGGGTGGCCCTGGGGACAATGGGGGGGTGGGGGACACTTGGGGGACACTTGGGGACAATGGGGGACACTTGGGGGTGGTTGGGGACATTTGGGGACACTTTGGGACACTTGGGGGACATTTGGGGGACACTTGGGGACACTTGGGGGCGGTTGGGGACACTTGGGGGACAATGGGGGGGACAGTGGGGGGGGGGCGGGTGGTGCTGGGAGTGGGAGCTGGGGCTGGGATTGATGGGATTGGTGGGAATGGGATGGAACCCGGGGATTCGGGGATTCCGGGATCCGGGGAATGGGATGGAACTCGGGGATCCGGGGATCCAGGGATTGGGATGGAATTCAGGGATTCAGGGATTCGGGGATCCAGGGATCCAGGAATTCAGGGACTGGGATGGAATTCAGGGATTCAGGGATTCAGGGATCCAGGAATTCAGGGATTGGGATGGAACTCAGGGATTCGGGGATTCGGGGATTCGGGGATTCAGGGATTGGGATGGAACTCAGGGATTCAGGGATTCGGGGATCCAGGAGTTCAGGGATTGGGATGGAACTCAGGGATTCGGGGACTGGGACGGAATTCAGGGACTGGGATGGAATTCAGGGATCCAGGGAATTCAGGGAGGAGTTGGACTCAGGGATTCAGGGATCCAGGAATTCAGGGATGGAACTCAGGAATTCAGGGATTCAGGGAATGGGATGGAACGCAAGGATTCAGGAATTCGGGGATCCAGGAACTCAGGGATCCAGGGAATTCAGGGATTCAGGGACTCAGGGATTCAAGGATTCAGGGAATGGGATGGAATTCAGAGATCCAGGGAATTCAGGAATTCGGGGATTCAGGGATGGAACTCAGGGATCCAGGACCTCAGGGATCCAGGGAATTCAGGGATCCAGGGATCCAGGAACTCAGGGATCCAGGGAATTCAGGAATTCGGGGATCCAGGAACTCAGGGATCCAGGGAATTCAGGAATTCGGGGATCCAGGAACTCAGGGATCCAGGGAACTCAGGGATCCAGGGAATTCAGGGATCCAGGGATTCAGGGAATTCAGGGAATTCAGGGATGGAACTCAGGGATCCAGGGAATTCAGGGATCCAGGGACTCAGGGAATTCAGGGATGGAACTCAGGGATCCAGGGAATTCAGGGATCCAGGGACTCAGGGAATTCAGGGATGGAACTCAGGGATCCAGGACCTCAGGGATCCAGGGAATTCAGAGATCCAGGGAATTCAGGGAAGTCAGGGATGGAACTCAGGGATCCGGGGAATTCAGGGATCCAGGAACTCAGGGAAGTCAGGGATGGAACTCAGGGATCCGGGGAATTCAGGGATCCAGGAACTCAGGGAATTCAGGGATGGAACTCAGGGATCCGGGGAATTCAGGGATCCAGGAACTCAGGGAAGTCAGGGATGGAACTCAGGGATCCAGGGAATTCAGGGATCCAGGGACTCAGGGAAGTCAGGGATGGAACTCAGGGATCCGGGGAATTCAGGGATCCAGGGAATTCAGGGAAGTCAGGGATGGAACTCAGGGATCCGGGGAATTCAGGGATCCAGGGAATTCAGGGAATTCAGGGATGGAACTCAGGGATCCGGGGAATTCAGGGATCCAGGCGGCCGAAATCCCAGGAAAAGCCCCATTCCCAAACCCCTGAAATTCCCAGCACGGCCCCTCCCCCCGCCCCTCCCCGCGGCCGCAGCGCGGGGGGAGGGGCGGGGGAGGGGGAGGGGCGGGGGCTCCTCCTCCTCCTCCTCTTCCTCCTCCTCCTCCTTTTCCTTCTTTTCCTGCTCCTCCTTTTCCTCCTTTTCCTGCTTTTCCAGCTTTTTTTTCCTCCTCCTCCTCCTCCTCCCGGGATCGCTCCCGGCCATGGAAGGCTCGGGACCCCCGGGGGGGGCGCGGGGGTCGCCGCCCCCCTGAAGCCACGGCGGGAAAGGTGAGTTTGGATCGGGGGGGGGAAAAAATCGGGAAAAGCTGGGATAATCCACCCCGAAAAAAAACCAAAAAAAACCCCAAAAAACAGGGATAAAACCGGGATAAAATCGGGAAAAAATCCGGGAAAAATCGGGATAAAATGGGGGCAAAATCGGAAAAAAAATCGGGATAAAGTGGGGGTAAAATCGGGAAAAAAAACGGGATAAAATCGGGATAAAACCGGGATAAAACCGGGATAAAACCGGGATAAACCGCATCCCCCCCCCGCCTTAATCCATCCCCCTCCCCGCTTTTCCAGCCGCGACCCCTCCCAAATTTTCCAGCTTTTTAACCCTTCCCTGGAAAAGCCCGAACGCGGCTCCCAATCCTTGGGATTTTTTTGGGGAGGATTTTGGGGTTTGTTTTTTTTTTTTTGGGGGGGGGGGGGGGTGGTTGGATTTTTGGGGTTTTTTTAGGGACCATTCCAACCCCATCCCATAAATCCGCCGTGTCATCGCCGCTTTTCCAGGTGTGGCTTTTCCAGGTGTGGCGCTTCCAGGTGTTCCCAAGGAACCATCCCCACCCTCCCTTCCCCCTCCCCCCCACCACCGCGGGATTTTCCCGAATTCCGGCGAATCCATGGAAAAACGCGATTTGAGGGGGGGGGGGGTTCCTATTTTTTTTTTTTTCCCGTTTTTTTTTCTTTTTCCCAGCGGTTTTTTTCCCGGTTTTTCCCCCCCGGGATGGCGCCCGGCACCTGCAATTCCCGATTTTTTTTCCCTGCCTTGCTCCAAGCAGGGCGCGTCCTTCCCGCGTTGCGGCGCCGCCGTTGGAATTCTGCTCCCGAAAAATCCTTGGGAAAAATCCCCTTTAAAAATCCCTCCCCAAATCCCACAAAAATCCCTTTTTTGGGGCGTTTTTTGGGGTTTTTTTTGGGTTTTTTTTCCAAGCCCTTTGGAAGAGCTCCGGGAACAAGGAGCGGCCGTGTCATTGAGGCCGATCCCGCCGGGAATCGCTTCCCGAGGAAAACCGGGATGGAAAAATGCAGCTTTTTCCCCAGGGAAAAAAAAAAAAAAAAAAAAAAATCCGATTTTTCCACTCCGAACCAACCCCAAAATTCCAACGTTTTCATTGTTTTTTTTTTTTTTTTTAATTGAATTTTCCCCGGGAATTCTGCAGCCCCGAGGGGGAAATTCCTGCTGGGGATCCCCCGGAAGAGCCTGAAAAATTCGCTTTTCTTCCCAAGAAAATCCCGGGTTTTTTATATTTTTTTCAGGGAAAAAAAAAAAAAAAAAAGGGATTTTGAAGGCGTTTTGACCTTTAAGGTGAGACATTCCAGGGATGCTCCATTTTTCCCCCCTGGATAATCGGAATTCTCCGGCACCTGGATGAGATTCCCCCTCCCCCTCTCCTTCACCCCCCTTTTCCTTATATAATTTAGGCCAAGAATTCCACATTTTTTCATCCCGGCAATGATTTTCCACGTTGGGAATCCAGGGATTTTAGTTGTGGTTTTTTGTTTGTTTTTTTTTTTTAAATTCCTGGATTCTCTGCTTCCAAAGGAATTTTCTCCCAAGGCCTTTGGGCCACACCTGGATTTTTGGGAATGTGCACCCGGCATTGGAGCTTTGGGGCTTGGAAAAGTGGGAGGAAAATCCCTTTTTCCACCTGGGAATGATCCCAAAATCGGTCAATCCCTGCTGGTTCTGGGATGGGTTTGGATTTGGGCCTGGATTTTAGGGAATTGCTGGGAATTTGGAATGGTTTGGGTGGGAAAAAGGGACCTTGAAAGGGGATCCCGTTCCCTGGGCAGGGAAAATGGAATCTGGGGAGGGAAGAGGAAGGAATTTTACTGGTTTGAACTGGGAAAATCCCACATTCCCAAGGTTTTGGGGCAAAACTCTTGGAATAAGGGTGGGTTGGAGGCTTTTCCCCCTCAAATGTTGGGATTTGGGCCTTGGCACTTCCCTCTTTCCCACTTTTCCCTCAGAAATCCTGGAATTTGAGCTTGGCCTACTCCAAATCCTCCTTTTTCCCATTAAATCCTGGAATTTTGGCCCTGGCAGATCCCAAATCCCCACTTTTTCCACTCCAAAACCTGGAATTTTGGGTTCAGCCCATCCTTCTTTCCTACTTTTCCCTCAGAAATCTTGGAATTTGACCTTGGCCTACTCCAAATCCTCCTTTTTCCCCCCAAATCCTGGAATTTTGGCCCTGACAGACCCCAAATCCCCACTTTTTCCACTCCAAAAACTTGGAGTTTTGGGTTCAGCCCATCCTTCTTTCCCACTTTTCCCTCAGAAATCTTGGAATTTTGGGCCTGGCCTACTCCAAATCCTCCTTTTCCCCCTCAAATCCCGGGATTTTTGAGCTTGGCCTCCTCCAAATCCTCCTTTTTCCTCTCAAATCTCCGGAGTTTTGGCTCAGCAAACCCTTCATTCCCAGTTTTCCCCTCAAATCTTGGAATTTTGGCCCTGGCACAGCCCAAATCCCCCCTTTTCCACTCCAAAAACTTGGAATTTTGGGCTCAGCCCATCCCTCTTTCCCACTTTTCCCTCAGAAATCTTGGAATTTTGGGTTTGGCCTACTCCAAATCCTCCTCCTTCCCCTCAAATCCCGGGATTGTGGCCCTGGCACAGCCCAAATCCCACTTTTCCCCCTCAGATCTCTGGGAAAGAGGGATGTGCCAGGCCCAAAATCCACTTTTTTGCACTCAAATCCCAGGAATTTTGAGCTTGGCCTCCTCCAAATCCCACTTTTCCCTCAGAAATCTTGGAATTTTGAGCTTGGCCTACTCCAAATCCTCCTTTTTCCCCTCAAATCTTGGAATTTTGGCCCTGACAGACCCCAAATCCCCCCTTTTCCCCTCCAAAAACTTGGAATTTTGGGTTCAGCCCATCCCTCTTTCCCACTTTTCCCTCAGAAATCTTGGAATTTTGGGTTTGACGTACTCCAAATCCTCCTTTTCCCCCTCAAATCCCGGGATTTTTGAGCTTGGCCTCCTCCAAATCCTCCTTTTCCCCCTCAAATCTCCGGAGTTTTGAATGAAGCAAACCCTTCATTCCCACTTTTCCCGTCAAATCTTGGAATTTTGGCCCTGACAGACCCTAAATCCCAGTTTTTCCACTCCAAAATCTTGGAATTTTGAGCTCAGCCCATCCCTCTTTCCCACTTTTCCCTCAGAAATGTTGGAATTTTGGGTTTGACCTACTCCAAATCCTCCTTTTTCCCCCTCAAATCTTGGAATTTTGGCCCTGGCACAGCCCAAATCCCACTTTTTCCACTCCAAAAACCTGGAATTTTGGGCTCAGCCCATCCCTCTTTCCCACTTTTCCCTCAGAAATCTTGGAATTTTGGGCTTGGCCTCCTCCAAATCCCAGTTTTCCCCTCAAATCTTGGAATCTGAGCTTGGCCTCCTCCAAATCCTCCTTTCCCTCTCAAATCCTGGGATTTTGGCCCCTTTTTTCCCACTTTTCCCCTCCAATCTTGGATTTTTTCCCAAATCCCGACGTTTTTCCTTGGAATTCTCCTGGAAAAGGGGAAAAGCCTCGTTCTCCTCCGCCTGGAGCAACGCCGGGGCCGGAAATTCCCAGGAATTGGGGAAAAAGGGAAATTCCCGGCGATTTCCGGGAATCCGCCCGGAGCTTTTGGGATTTGGGAGTTTTTCCTTCGTTTGGGATGAAGTTTTAATTAGTTTTGCTTTGCTTCTTTTCTCCTTTAATTACTGTTATTTCGGATCTTCTTCTTCCTAATTAACGGGAATTAATGATTCCTTTATTTCCTCTTTTCCGAGAGCTCTTTTAAGTTTGAAATCCTTTTTATTCCTATTTTAAATCTTGTAACGGGAGGATTGAAAGTCATTCATTTGAATTATTAAATTAAAAGTGAGGATTTAAACTCATTAATTATTATTATTATTATTAATTGATTCTTTTGCAATGATTAGTTTTACCTTTATTGGCCATTTTTATTTGGAAGGGATTCTCATTTTTGCCCTTTTTATTTGGGATTTATTCCCGCTCATTTCTCACGGTTCCACGTTGGAATTCGTATTTCCATATTTTATTTTGTCACTTTATTATTCTTTTCCATCCATTCGTGCTTCAAATTCTTTCTTTTATTTCTATTTTTCTTCATTTCTCATTTTAATTGTCATTATTTGACTTTTATTATTCTAATTTTTATTATTCTAATTTTTATTATTCTAATTTTTATTATTCCAATTTTTATTCTAATTTTTATTATTTTAATTGTCATTATTTTAATTTTATTTTAATTTTCTTTATTTTAATTTTCTTTATTTTGTCATTATTTTAATTTTCTTTATTTTAATCATTTTTATTTGACTTTTATTATTTTAATTTTCTTTATTTTAGTTTTCTTTATTTTAATTGTCATTATTTGACTTTTATTAGCTTAATTGTCATTATTTTAATTTTATTTCTTTTACTTTCATTATTTTAATTTTCTTTAATCGTCTTTATTTTACTTTTCTTATTTTAATTTTCATCATTTTAATTTTCTTGATATTAATTGTCATTATTTGACTTCTATTATTTTGATTTTCTTTATTCTAATCATCATTATTTTAATTGCCATTATTTGAATTTTCTTTGTCACTATTTGACTTCTATAAATTTAATTTTCTTTATTTTAATTCTCATTATTTTACTTTTGTTTTAATTTTCTTTATTTTAATTGTCATTACTTTTGTATTCATTTTCTTTATTTTAATTGTCATTATTTTATTTTTGTTTTAATTTTCTTTATTTTAATTGTCATTATTTTACTTTTGTATTAATTTTCTTTATTCTGTCATTATTTTACTTTTATTTTAATTTTCTCTATTTTAATTGTCATTATTTTACTTTTGGTTTAATTTTCTTTATTTTAATTGTCATTATTTTACTTTTGGTTTAATTTTCTTTATTTTAATCTTCATTATTTTAATTGCCATTCTTTTACTTCTCTTATTTTAATTTTTCTTCGTTTAATTTTCTTTATTTCCATTTTTTTTATTTCAATTTTCCTCATTTTAACCCTCAATATTTGCCTTCGATTATTTCCATTTTCCTTATTTTAACTCTCATTATTTTTTTTATCCTCATTATTTGCCTTCGATTATTTCCATTTTCTTTATTTCAATGTTCATGACTCGAATTTCTTCCGATTTTCATCGTTTTCATTGTCCTGACGTTGCTTTTATGCTGCGAAATTTTATGATTTCGTTTCCATTTCCATTTCCATCCGTTCTTTCCCCCGTTCCCAACCTTTTCTTCCCATTTGTTGAATTTCCTCCCTTTAACCTCAACATCTGGATTTTTATTTCTCCTTTCTTTCTCAATTCCCTCCCTTTTGGAATCGGAATTTTCCCTTCCTTCCCTTCATCCTTTTCATTCCAGCCCTTTCAAGTATTTTTAATTAAAAACTCACCATTCATGCATTTATTCATTTTGAATATTTTGATTTATTCTTGTTGCAATCAGAATTTGAAATTTGATTTCAATTTGATTTCAATTTGATTTCAATTCTAGTTCGATTTTAATTAAAATTTGCTTTACATTTTATTCCAATTTAAAGCCAATTCAGAACTTCCCCCGAATTTTAATGATTTTCTTTTCTTTTTAATTTTTTCCTTGATTTTTGGGTGGGTTTTTTCCCCCAATTTTGGATGGATTTCCCCCATTTTGGGTGGATTTTTTCCCAGCTTCAGCCCCAGCCCCACCTCTCATCCCGAGGCTCATCCCAAGATTTTTTTGGGGAGGATTTGAGGCTTTTCAGGGATTTTTTTTTCCAGTTGGGGTTGGGGTTGGAGCAGCTGCTTCTTCCGGGGGGGAAAAAGTGGGAAAACATCCCGAAAAAACCTCCAAAAAAAGTGGGAAAATCATCCAAAAAAAGCTCCAAAAAAGTGGGAAAACATCCCAAAAAAACCTCCAAAAAAAAGTGGGAAAATCATCCAAAAAAAACTCCAAAAAAAGTGGGAAAACATCCCAAAAAAACTCCAAAAAAAAGTGGGAAAATCATCCCCAAAAAACCCATGGAAAAGAGAAATGAAATTCTGACCAATCCATGGGAAAACATCCCAAAAAAACCTCCAAAAAAAGTGGGAAAATCATCCAAAAAAAGCTCCAAAGAAGTGGGAAAACATCCCAAAAAAACCTACAAAAAAAAGTGGGGAAATCATTCAAAAAAACCTCCAAAAAAAGTGGGAAAACATCCCCAAAAAACCCATGGAAAAGAGAAATGAAATTCTGACCAATCCATGGGAAAACATCCCAAAAAAACCTCCAAAAAAAAAAGTGGGAAAATCATCCCAAAAAATGTCCCAAAAAAAGTGGGAAAATCATCCCAAAAAAACCCCAAAAAGTGAGAAAATCATCCCAAAAAAGTCCCTTAAAAACCACGGGAAAATCATCCCAAAAAACCTAAAAAAAAAGTGGGAAAATCATCCCAAAATAAATCCCAAAAAGGTGGGAAAATCATCCCAAAAATCCTCAAAAAAAGAGTGGGAAAATCATCCCAAAAAAACCCATGGAAAAGAGAAATGAAATTCTGACCAATCCATGGGAAAACATCCCAAAAAACCCTCCAAAAAAATGGGAAAATCATCCCAAAAAATGTCCCAAAAAAAAGTGGGAAAATCATCCCCAAAAAGCTCCAAAAAGGTGGGAAAATCAGCCCAAAAAAACCCCAAAAAGTAGGAAAATCATCCCAAAAAAGTCCCTCCAAAAATGTGGGAAAATCATCCCAAAATAAATCCCAAAAAAAGTGGGAAAATCTTCGCAAAAAACCTCAAAAAAAAGTGGGAAAAATCATCCCCAAAAACCTCCAAAAATGTGGGAAAATCATCCCAAAAATCCTCCAAAAAAAAAAAGTGGGAAAATCATCCCAAAAAACCCCAAAAAGTGGGAAAATCATTCCCAAAATAAATCCCCAAAAGTGGGAAAATCATCCCAAAAAACCCCCAAAAAAGTGGGAAAATCATCCTGAAAAATCTCCAAAAAAAGTGGGAAAATGATTCCCAAAAAAACCCAAAAAAGTGGGAAAATCATCCCAAAAAACCCCCAAAAATGGAGGAAAATCATCCTGAAAAATCTCCAAAAAAAGTGGGAAAATCATCCCAAAATAAATCCCAAAAAGTGGGAAAATCATTCCCAAAAAATAAATCAAAAAATGGAGGAAAATCATCCCCAAAAAATCCAGAAAAAAGTGGGAAAATCATCCCAAAAAACCCCAAAAAGGTGGGAAAATCATCCCAAAAAACCCCAAAAAGGTGGGAAAATCATCCCCAAAAAACCCCAAAAATTGGGAAAATCATCCCAAACCCCCCCAGGAACAACCAAACCCCAAATTCCCTTTTTTGGGGGGTTTTTAACTTGGATTTCCCGGGATTTTGGGGCCGATTCCCCTCCCCCCCCGCTGGAATTTCCGGAATAATTCAATTTTGGGCAGAATCCCGAGGATTTTCTGCTCCTTTTCCCAGGTTTTTTTTTTGGAGGTTTCTTGGCCGGGGCCCAGATTTTGAGGAAAATTTGGGATGAGTGGAGCCAGGTTGGAAAAATTCCAGGGGGAAGGGAGGGGAAAAAAATGGGAATTCCGGCGGATTTGGGGACGCTGGGAGGAATTTTAGGGGGAATTCTGCTGATTTTTCCCAAATTAATCCACATTTTCCATGGAATTTTCCCATTTTTCCCAAATTAATCCCCATTTTCCATGGATTTCTCCCAATTTTTCCCAAATAAATCCACATTTCCATGGAATTTTCCCATTTTTTCCCTAATTCCTCCCCATTTCCATGGAATCCTCCCAATTTTTTCCCAAATAAATCCACATTTTCCTGGAATTTTCCCAATTTTTCCCAAATAAATCCACATTTCCATGGAATTTTCCCATTTTTTCCCTAATTCCTCCCCATTTCCATGGAATCCTCCCAATTTTTTCCCAAATAAATCCACATTTTCCATGGAATTTTCCCATTTTTCCCAAATAAATCCACATTTTCCTGGAATTTTCCCAATTTTTCCCAAATAAATCCACATTTCCATGGAATTCTCCCAATTTTTCCCTAATTCCTCCCCATTTCCATGGAATCCTCCCAATTTTTTCCCAAATAAATCCACATTTTCCTGGAATTCTCCCATTTTCCCCCAAATTAATCCCCAATTTCCATGGAATTCTCCCATTTTTTCCCAAATTAATCCCCATTTTCATGGAATTTTCCCATTTTTACCCAAATTCCTCCCCATTTTCCTGGATTTCTCCCATTTCTTCCCAAATTCCCCCCCATTTCCATGGAATTTTCCCATTTTTCCCTAACTAATCCCCACTTTCCATGGAATTCTCTCATTTTTTCCCAAATTCCACCCCATTTTCCACAGAATTCTCCCAGTTTTTCCTCTCGGGATGGAATCCTGAGCCTAAGCCCGGTTTTAACGCCCAAAACTCCGCCCATCCCCCCAAACCCCTCCCTAATTCCGCCGGATTTTCACCGATTTTCACCGATTTTTCACCAATTTTTCACCGATTTCCCCCTTTTTTCAGCCCAGGCTCGGGATTCTCCTCACAGCGGAGTTTCCTTCACCTCTCAGGATGGAATCTTGAACCTAAACCCGGTTTTAACCCCCAAAACTCCGCCCATCCCCCAAACCCCTCCCTAATTCCGCCGGATTTCCACATTTTCACCATTTTTCCTTCTCAGCTTTGGGTTTTTCCTCAGGATGGAGAAATTCCAGACATCTCTCAGGATGGAATTTTGAGCCTAAGCCCGGTTTTAACCCCCAAAACTCCGCCCATCCCCCCAAACCCCTCCCTAATTCCGCCGGATTTTCACCAATTTTCTCCAATTTTCACCGATTTTCCCCCCCGTTTTTCCCCCCCCCCCCCCCTTTTCCCAGCCCAGGCTCGGGAATCTCCCCCGCCGACGATGGAAAATCTCCTGCTCCCGCTCCTGATTTTCACCACCACGGCCGCCACGACTTCTTCTCCCCCTCCTCCTCCTCCTCCTCCTTGCCCCAAGCGCTGCTCGTGCCAGAACCTCTCGCCCTCCTTCACCATCCTGTGCACCAAGACCGGCCTCCTCTTCGTGCCGTCCGGCATCGACCGGCGCACGGCCGAGCTGCGCCTGATGGACAACTTCATCACCACGCTGCGCCGGCGCGACTTCGCCAACATGACGCAGCTGATCCACCTGACGCTGTCGCGCAACACCATCAGCCAGATCATGCCTTACGCCTTCTCCGACCTCAGGGGCCTCCACGCCCTCCACCTGGACAGCAACCGCCTGACGTCCATCGGCGAGGAGCACTTCAAGGGGTTGGTTAACCTCCGGCACTTAATTCTGAGCAACAACCAGCTGAGCTTCATCTCGCCCAGATCTTTGGATGATTTCCTGGAGACCATCGAGGATCTGGATTTGTCCTACAACAACCTGGTGGACGTGCCGTGGGCGACGGTGGCCAAGCTGTCCAACGTCAACACGGTGAGTTTGGATCACAACCTCATCGAGTTCGTTCCCGAGGGGATTTTCTCCAACCTGCACAAGCTGGCGCGGTTGGACATGACCTCCAACAAGCTCAAGAAGATCCCGCCGGATCCGCTCTTCTCCCGCATCCCCGTCTACGCCAAATCCAAAGGTTCCCCGCTGAGCTCGCTGGTGCTGAGCTTCGGCGGGAACCCTCTGCACTGCAACTGCGAGCTGGTCTGGCTGCGGCGCCTGACGCGGGAGGATGACCTGGAGACGTGCGCCTCGCCGCCGGAACTGATGGGAAAATACTTCTGGAGCATCCGGGAGGAGGAATTCGTCTGCGAGCCGCCCATGATCACCCACAGGACGCCCAAACTGGTGGCGGCCGCCGGCCAGAGCGCGTCGCTGAAGTGCAAAGCCGTGGGCGACCCCGATCCCTACGTGCGGTGGATCGCTCCCGACGGGAAGCTGGTGGCCAACACGTCGCGGACGGTCTCCTACGAGAACGGCACCTTGGACATCTTGGAAGCGGCGCCGGGGGACCAGGGCACGTTCACCTGCATCGCCTCCAACGCCGCCGGGGAGTCGACGGCGCCGGTGGAATTCCGGGTGACGCCGGACGCCAACGGCACCGAGTGCGAGGAGGAGGAGGGCGGCAAGAAAGGGACGGCGGGGCCGGAGCCGTCGGATATCCTGATTTCCGCCAAATCCAGCTTTTCCAACGATTCCAAGCTGGAGAAAGGGGACCGGGGCGGGGTGGTGGTGGCCGAGGTGACGGCGACGTCGGCGCTGATCCGGTGGCCGCCGCAGGAGCAGCTGGAAGGGCTCCGGATGTACCAGATCCAGTACAACAGCTCCGGGGATGAGATCCTGGTTTATAGGTGAGGATGGAACCCCTCCTGGGGGGGGGGAAAAAAAAAAGAGGGGAATTTGGGGATGGGAAGGGGTTGGAAAAGGGGGTGGGGAATATGGGGAAAGGGTTGGGAAAGGGGCGGGGAAGAGGGAAATGGGAAAAGGGTTGGGAAACGTGGAAAACTGGCTGAAGTCCATGGGAATGGGGTGAAATCCATGGGAATGGGGCTGAAATCCATGGGAATGGGGCTGAAATCCTTGGGAATAGGGGTGAAATCCATGGGAATAGGGGTGAAATCCATGGGAATGGGGTGAAATCCATGGGAATGGGGCTGAAGTCCATGGGAATGGGGTGAAATCCATGGGAATGGGGCTGAAATCCATGGGAATGGGGCTGAAATCCATGGGAATAGGGGTGAAATCCATGGGAATAGGGGTGAAATCCATGGGAATGGGGTGAAATCCATGGGAATGGGGGTGAAATCCATGGGAATGGGCTGAAATCCATGGGAATGGGGGTGAAATCCATGGGAATAGGGGTGAAATCCATGGGAATGGGGCTGAAATCCATGGGAATGGGGTGAAATCCATGGGAATGGGGCTGAAATCCATGGGAATGGGGTGAAATCCATGGGAATGGGGTGAAATCCATGGGAATGGGGCTGAAATCCATGGGAATGGGGTGAAATCCATGGGAATGGGGCTGAAATCCATGGGAATGGGGTGAAATCCATGGGAATAGGGGTGAAATCCATGGGAATGGGGCTGAAATCCATGGGAATGGGGGTGAAATCCATGGGAATGGGGCTGAAATCCATGGGAATGGGGCCGAAATCCATGGGAAAGGGATGAAATCCATGGGAATGGGGTGAAATCCATGGGAAAGGGATGAAATCCATGGGAATGGGGTGAAATCCATGGGAAAGGGATGAAATCCATGGAAATGGGGTGAAATCCATGGGAATGGGGCCGAAATCCATGGGAAAGGGATGAAATCCATGGGAATGGGATGAAATCCATGGAAAAAGGGGCCTAAAGCCATGGGAAAGGGCTGGAAATCCATGGAAGAAGGGGCTGAAATCCATGGAAAAAGGGCTGGAAATCCATGGGAAAAGGGGCTGGAAAAGAGGCTGAAAACCGTGGAAATTGGGCCGAAATCCATGGGAAAAAGGGCTGGAAAAGGGGCTGAAAAACCTGGGAAAAAAAGGGTGAAAACCATGGGAAAAAGGGGCTGGAAAAGGGGCTGAAATCCACGGAAAAGGGGCTGAAATCCATGGGAAAAGGGGATGGAAAAGGGCTGAAAACCATGGGAAAAGGGGCTGGAAATCCATGGGAAAAGGGGCTGGAAAAGGGGCTGAAATCCATGGAAAAAGGGCTGGAAAAGGGGCTGAAATCCATGGAAAAGGGGATGGAAAAGGGGCTGAAAACCATGGGAAAAAGGGCTGGAAAAGGGACTGAAAAACCTGGGGAAAAAAGGGTGAAAACCATGGGAAAAAGGGGCTGGAAAAGGGGCGGAAATCCATAGAAAATTGGGCTTAAATCCATGGGAAATAGGGCTGGAAAAGGGGCTGAAATCCATGGAAAAAGGGCTGGAAAAGGGGCTGAAATCCATGGAAAAGGGGCTGAAATCCATGGGAAAAGGGGCTGGAAAAGGGGCTGAAATCCATGGAAAAGGGGATGGAAAAGAGGCTGAAATCCACAAAAAAAGAGCTGAAACCCACGAAAAAAACGCTGAAATCCATGGAAAAAACGCTGAAATCCATGGAAAAAACGCTGAAATCCACCAAAAAACCGCTGAAATCCATGGAAAAAACGCTGAAATCCATGGAAAAAACGCTGAAATCCACCAAAAACCGCTGAAATCCATGGAAAAAACGCTGAAATCCATGGAAAAAGCGCTGAAATCCACCAAAAAAACGCTGAAATCCATGGAAAAAACGCTGAAATCCATGGAAAAACCACTGAAATCCATGGAAAAACCACTGAAATCCACCAAAAAAACGCTGAAATCCACCAAAAAAACGCTGAAATCCATGGAAAAAATGCTGAAATCCATGGAAAAAACACTGAAATCCATGGAAAAACCACTGAAATCCACCAAAAAAACGCTGAAATCCATGGAAAAAACGCTGAAATCCACCAAAAAACCGCTGACCCCCCTTTTCCCCCTTTTCCCCCTTTTCCCCCGGCCCCTTTCCAGGATGATCCCGGCCCCCAGCGCCTCCTTCTCGCTGTCGGACCTGGCGCCGGGCCGGGACTACGAGCTCTGCGTCCTGGCCGTGTTCTCGGACGCTCGGACGTCGCTGCCGGCCACGCGGCCGCTGGGCTGCTCCCGCTTCTCCACGCGGCCGGAATCGCGGCCGTGCCGCTCGCTGCAGGCGCAGTTCCTGGGCGGGACCATGATCATCGTCATCGGCGGCATCATCGTGGCCTCGGTGCTGGTGTTCATCTTCATCCTCCTGATGAAGTACAAGATCCACAACCACCACCCCAAATCCAAAGGGAAGTCCAACGTCTGCTCCCAGACCAACGGCTCCCAGAGCGGCTCCGTGGGCAGGTCCGGCTCCAAGCTGGGCGAGAGGAGGGGGAGCTGGAGCTTGGAGGGTTCCGGAGGGCTCGGGGAGAAAGGGGAAGGGGTGGAGGTGGGGTCGTGAGGAGGAGGAGGAGGAGGGAGGGAGGGAGAGGGGGGATGGAGAGTTGGGAATTGCTCCAAGGACACCTCTGGAGCTTCTGGGATGGCTCTGGGAGCTCCAGAACCGTTCCAAGGACACCTCTGGAGCTGTTTGGACACCTCTGGAGTTGCTCCAGGAGCTCTGGGAGCTCCAGAACCACTCCAAGGACACCTCCAGGAGCTCTGGAATCGCTCTGGGAGCTCCAGAACCGTTCCAAGGACACCTCTGGAGCCTCTGGGATCACTCTGGGAGCTCAGGGATGGCTCTGGGAGCTCCAGAACCGTTCCAAGGACACCTCTGGAGCCTCTGGGATGGCTCCAGGAGCTCTGGGAGCTCCAAAACCACTCCAAGGACACCTCTGGAGCCTCTGGAATTGCTCTGGGAGCTCTGGGTTGGCTCTGGGAGCTCCAGAACCATTCCAAGGACGCCTCTGGAGCCTCTGGGATCGCTCTGGGAGCTCTGGGATGGCTCTGGGATCGCTCCAGGAGCTCTGGGAGCTCCAGAATCACTCCAAGGACACCTCCAGGAGCTCTGGAATCGCTCTGGGAGCTCCAGAACCATTCCAAGGACACCTCTGGAGCCTCTGGGATTGCTCTGGGAGCTCTGGGATGGCTCTGGGATCGCTCCAGGAGCTCTGGGAGCTCCAGAACCATTCCAAGGACACCTCTGGAGCCTCTGGGATCACTCTGGGAGCTCCAGAACCATTCCAAGGACACCTCTGGAGCCTCTGGAATTGCTCTGGGAGCTCTGCAATGGTTCCAAGGACACCTCTAAAGCCTCTGGAGCTGCTCCAGGAGCTCTGGGAGCTCCAGAACCACTCCAAGGACACCTCTGGAGCTGCTTGGACACCTCTGGAATTGCTCCAGGACCTCTGGACCCTCTGGAATCGCTCCCAGAGCTCCAGAACCGTTCCAAGGACACCTCTGGAGCCTCTGGGATCACTCTGGGAGCTCTGGGATGGCTCTGGGATCGCTCCAGGAGCTCTGGGATCGCTCCAGGAGCCTCTGGAATCGCTCTGGGAGCTCCAGAACCACTCCAAGGACACCTCCGGAGCTGTTCGGACACCTCTGGAATCACTCCAGGACCTCCGGAGCCTCTGGGATTGCTCCAGGAGCTCCAGAACCATTCCAAGGACAACTCTGGAACCTCTGGAGCTGCTCCAGGAGCTCTGGGAGCTCCAGAACCACTCCAAGGACACCTCTGGAACCTCTGGGATCGCTCCAGGAGCTCTGGAATCGCTCCAGAAGCTCCAGAAGCACTCCAAGGACACCTCCAGGAGCTCTGGGATCGCTCCGGGAGCTCCAGAACCACTCCAGGGACACCTCTGGAACCTCTGGGATCACTCCAGGAGCTCTGGGATGGCTCTGGGAGCTCCAGAACCACTCCAAGAACACCTCTGGAGCTGCTTGGACACCTCTGGAATTGCTCCAGGAGCTCTGGAGCATCTGGGATCACTCCAGGAGCTCTGGGATCGCTCCGGGAGCTCCAGAACCACTCCAAGAACACCTCTGGAGCCTCTGGAGCTGCTCCAGGAGCTCTGGGATGGCTCCAGGAACT
Source organism: Aphelocoma coerulescens (assembly GCF_041296385.1). NCBI lineage: Eukaryota > Metazoa > Chordata > Aves > Passeriformes > Corvidae > Aphelocoma > Aphelocoma coerulescens. Next base: position 279,750 of record NC_091045.1, on the reverse strand, counting down.
GTGGGATCGCTCCAGGAGCTCCAGAACCACTCCAAGGACACCTCTGGAGCGCTGGGATGGCTCTGGGAGCTCCAGAACCGATCCAAGGACACCTCCGGAGCTGTCTGGACACCTCTGGAATCGCTCCAGGAGCTCTGGGAGCTCCAGAGCCTCCAGAACCACTCCAAGAACCCGTCCAGAGCCTCTCCAGAACCGATCCAAGGACGCCTCCGGAGCTTTTCCAGCCCCTCCAGAAGCACCCGGACACCTCCGGAGTGGCTCCAAGGCCTCCAGAACCTCCAGAACCTTCTGGGACTGCTCCAGAACCTTCCAGAACCTCCTGGAACTGCTCCAGGGACTCCTCCAGAGCTTTTCCAACCCCTCCAGAACCTCCGGAGTTACCCCAGAACCGCTCCAGAACGGCGCCAGAACCGCTCCAGGAGCTTTTCCCGACGCATCCCGAACCCCCCAGAACCTCTGGAGCGGCTCCAAGGCCTCCAGAACCTCCCAGAACCTCCTGGAACTGCTCCAGAACCCCCTGGAAACTGCTCCAGAAGCTCCTGGGACAGCTCCAGAACCTTCCAGAACCTCCAGGAACTGCTCCAGAACCTCCTGGGACAACTCCAGAACCTTCGGAACTGCTCCAGAACCTCCAGGAACTGCTCAAGAACCTCCCAGAACCTCCTGGAATGGCTCCAGAACCTCCGGAGTTACCCCAGAACCTCCAGAGTTACCCCAGAACCTCCGGAGTTACCCCAGAACGGCTCCAGAACCGCTCCGGGAGCTTTTCCCGACGCATCCGGAACCCCCCAGAACCTCCTGGATCGGCTCCAGAACCTTCTGGAACGGCTCCAGAACCTCCGGAGTTACCCCAGAACGGCTCCAGAACGGCTCCGGGAGCTTTTCCCGACGCGTCCGGAACCCCCCAGAACCTCCGGAGTTACCCCAGAACCTCCTGGATCGGCTCCAGAACCTCCCAGAACCTTCTGGAACGGCTCCAGAACCTCCGGAGTTACCCCAGAACCTCTGGAGTTACCCCAGAACCTCCTGGATCGGCTCCAGAACCTTCTGGAACGGCTCCAGAACCTCCCAGAACCTCCTGGATCGGCTCCAGAACCTCCCAGAACCGCTCCGGAACAGCTCCCGGGATGCTCCAGAACGGCTCCAGAACCGCTCCGGGAGCTTTTCCCGACGCGTCCGGAACCCCCCAGAACCTCCGGAGTTACCCCAGAATCGCTCCAGAACCGCTCCCGGGATGCTCCAGAACAGCTCCAGAACCGCTCCCGGGATGCTCCAGAACGGCTCCAGAACGGCTCCAGAACCGCTCCGGGAGCTTTTCCCGATGCATCCGGAACCCCCCAGAACCTCCGGAGTTACCCCAGAACCTCCTGGATCAGCTCCAGAACCTCCCAGAACCCTCTGGAACGGCTCCAGAACCTCCCAGAACCTCCTGGATCGGCTCCAGAACCTCCTGGATCGGCTCCAGAACCTCCCAGAACCTTCTGGATCGGCTCCAGAACCTCCCAGAACGGCTCCGGAACCGCTCCCGGGATGCTCCAGAACCGCTCCGGAACGGCTCCGGGAGCTTTTCCTGACGCGTCCGGAACCCCCCAGAACCTCCGGAGTTACCCCAGAACCTCCTGGATCGGCTCCAGAACCTTCTGGAACGGCTCCAGAACCTCCCAGAACCTCCTGGATCGGCTCCAGAACCTTCTGGATCGGCTCCAGAACCTCCGGAGTTACCCCAGAACCTCCGGAGTTACCCCAGAACGGCTCCAGAACCACTCCCGGGGTCTCCAGAACCTCCCAGAACCGCTCCGGAACAGCTCCCGGGATGCTCCAGAACGGCTCCGGAACCGCTCCGGGAGCTTTTCCTGACGCATCCGGAACCCCCCAGAACCTCCTGGAACGGCTCCAGAACCTCCCAGAACCGCTCCGGAACAGCTCCCGGGATGCTCCAGAACGGCTCCAGAACGGCTCCGGGAGCTTTTCCCGACGCGTCCGGAACCCCCCAGAACCTCCGGAGTTACCCCAGAACCTTCTGGAACGGCTCCAGAACCTCCTGGATCGGCTCCAGAACCTTCTGGAACTGCTCAAGAACCTCCGGAGTTACCCCAGAACGGCTCCAGAACGGCTCTAGAACCGCTCCGGGAGCTTTTCCCGACGCGTCCAGAACCCCCCAGAACCTCCGGAGTTACCCCAGAACCTCCTGGATCGGCTCCAGAACCTCCCAGAACCTCCTGGATCGGCTCCAGAACCTCCTGGATCGGCTCCAGAACCGCTCCGGAACCGCTCCGGAACCGCTCCGGAACCGCTCCCGGGATGCTCCAGAACCGCTCCGGAACCGCTCCGGGAGCTTTTCCCGCCGCGTCCGGAACCCCCCGAAGCCCCGGAAGCTCCGGCCGCTCTCCCAGGACCCTCCGGACTCGTTCCAAGGCTTCCGGGCCCTCGGGAGCCGCTGCCGGGACTCCTCCGGCCTTGGATTTTAAGCTTCACTCTCGGTCTATTTTTAAGCTCAGATGGTTTCAAAGATATTTTTTTAGCTCCTCGTCCACGGAAATCCTTCGGGAATTTTCTTTGGGAATTTCGGATCCGGCCCCTTCCTCCCTCCCCTCCCCCTCCCCCGAGCCTGGGACTCGCAAAAGGGATTTTTTGGGGGGATTTTTGGGGGATTTTTTATTATTTTTTTAAATTTTTTTTTGAGTTTTCCTAAAATTTATTGGGAATTTTTGGGGAAGTTCTGGGGAATTTTTTGGGGATTTTTTAGGGATTTTTTTGGAGTTTTTGGAGGATTTTTTTGGATTTTTTGGGGATTTTTTTGGGATTTTTTTTATTTTTTTGGATTTTTTGGGGGGATTTTTTTTGATTTTTTGGGGATTTTTGGAGATTTTTTGGGGGATTTTTTTTTTTATTTTTTGGGATTTTTGGGTATTTTTTTGGATTTTTTGGGGATTTTTTGGGGGATTTTTTTTGGTATTTTAATGGATTTTTTGGGGATTTTTTTGGGATTTTTTTGGAATTTTCTGGGATTTTTTTTTGGATTTTTTTTGGAATGTTTAAAACATTATTTTGGAATTTTTTGGGGAATTTTTTGGGTTTTTTTCCCATAATGTTTAAAAAAGTTTTTGGAATATCTTTTGGAATTTTTTTTGGAATTTTTTTTGATTTTTTTTTTTTTTGAATATTTAAAATTTTTTTGGGGAAGTTTTTGGGATTTTTTTGGAACTTTTAAAATATTTTTGGATTTTTTTTGATTTTTTTTTTTTGAATGCTCAAATTTTTTTTTTTAAATTTTTTGGGGAAATTTTTTGGAATTTGTCGGGATTTTTTTTAATTTGTTGCTTTTTTTTTTTTGGAATTTTTTTTGAATTTTTCAGAATTTGTTTTTTTTGGAATTTTTAATATAAAAGTATTTATTTATTTATTTATTTATTTATTGGGGAGGAGTTTTTTGGAATTTTTTTGGAATTTGTTTTTTGGAATTTTTAATATTACTTTATTTATTTATTTATTTATTTATTGGGGGGGGGGAGAATTTTTTGGGGAGGATTTTTTGGGGATTTTTGGATTTTTGGGGGGATTTTTGGATTTTTTGGGGATTTTTTTCATCGTTGGTTTTTTTTTTTTTTTTCCCCCGGCGTTGGATCCGAGACTTTTTTTGGTAAAAAAAACAAAGAAAAAACAAAGAAAAAAAAACCAAAAAAAAAAAAGGGAAAAAAAGACAAAATAACACCAAAAAAAAACCCCAAAAAAAAAAAAGGGGAAAAAAAAAAAAAAGGAAAAAGAAGAAAATCCCGGGAATTTTTTTTCGGTTTCGAATCCAGCCGGGAATTCCCCGGAAACAAAAAAAAAGGGAAAAAAAAACGCTGGAATTCTTCATCGCTCCGAGGATTTGTTATAAAAATTCTTAATTTCGCAACTCCGAGTGGGTTTTTGGGGGGAATTCGGGGGGGTTTGGGGTGGGGAATTCCGAGAGAGCCTGGAAATGGTGGAGAAGGGGAAAAAATGGGGGGAAATGGGGGGAAAATGGGGAAAAAATGGGGGAAAATGGGGAAAAATTGAGGGAAAATGGGAAAAAATGAGGGAAAATGGGGGAAATGAGGAAAAATTAGGAAAAATGGGGGAAATGGGGGGAAATGGGGGAAATTTGAGGGAAAATGGGGGAAATGAGGAAAAATTGAGGGGGAAATGGGGAAAAATGAGGAAAAATGGGGGGAAAATGAGGGAAAAATGACCGAAAATGGGAAAAAATGGGAGGAAATGGGGGGAAATGAGGAAAAAATGGTGAAGAATGGGGGAAATGAGGAAAAATTAGGAAAAATGGGGGAAATGGGAAATGGAGAAAATTTGAGGGAAAAATGGGGAAAAAATGGGGGAAAATGGAGGAAAATTGAGGGAAAACGGGGGGAAATGGGGAAGAATGGGGGGAAAATGGGGGGGAATGGGGGAAAATAGGGAGAAATTGAGGGAAAAATGGGGGGAAATGAGGGAAAAATGAGAGAAAATGGGAAAAAATTGGGAGGAATGAGGAAAAAGGGGGGGAAATGGAGAAAAATGGGGGGAAAATGAGGAAAAATGGGGGGGAAACGGGGAAAAATTGAGGGAAAATGGGGGAGATGAGGAAAAATTGTGGGGGAAATGGGGAAAAATGGGGGGAATGGGAAAAATGAGGAAAAATGGGGGAAATGGGAAAAAACTGAGGGAAAATGAGGGAAAAATGGGGAAAATGGGGGAAAATGAGGGAAAAATGGGGGAAATAGAGAAAAAAGGGGGCGAAGGGAGGAAATGGGAAAAAAATGAAGGAAAAGGGGATTTGAGGAGTTCTGGGAATGGTGGTGAAGAGGATCTGATGAACTTTAGGGGGAAAATGGGGAAAAATGGGAGGGAAATGGGAAAAATAAGGGGGGGAAATGGGAAAAAAAGAGGGAAAATGGGAGAAAAATTGAAAAAAGTGGGGGAAAATGGGGAAAAAAAGCTCTTTGGGTGTTCCTTGGATCCATGGATGGGACATTCCAGGATTTTCCTGCAGCTCCAGCGGAATTCCAGGGATTCAGGTGGGTTTTTGGGGTCCCCAGGTGGAATTTTGGGACCCTCCGGTAGAATTTTGGGGCTCCCAGGTGGAATTTTGGGACCCTCCGGTGGAATTTTGGGGCTCCCAGGTGGAATTTTGGGACCCTCCGGTGGAATTTTGGGGCTCCCAGGTGGAATTCTGGGACCCTCAGGTGGAATTTTGGGACCCTCAGGTGGAATTTTGGGGCTCCCAGGTGGAATTTTGGGACTCCAGGCCCTCTGAGATTAAGGTAAAACCCCAAAATCCCCCAAAAAATCCCCCAAATTCCCCCAAAACTGAGGACGCAAAGACCCCAAACCCTCCCAGGGCAGCGTTTATTGAAGCCACCGCAACTCATGGGAATTTTGAGGGGAAAACTCAAGAATTTGGGGATTTTTTCCAGGATTTGGGACTCCAGGAGAATCTCCCCAACACCCAAACCCTCCGAAATTTGCGACAAACCCCCAAAACCCCCCCCAAAAATCAACACGAAGGCCCCAAACCCTCCTTGAATTCCATTTATTGGCGCGACGGAAACCGAGGGGAATTTCTGGGTGGGGAAAAGTCTGGAATTCCGGGATTTTTCCTGGGAATTTGGGGCGGATTCCCGCTCACCTGAGCAGGTGGAAGGTGAGCCAGTACATGAAGAGGGGCTGGGCAGCAGCGATGGCCATGGTCAGGTACATCCGCAGCTGGTTCTTGGCGCCGCGCACCAAAACCCCCTCGGCCGCCGCCTCCGAGAGCAGCTTCAGCCTCAGCGTCCGGATCTGGGGGAATTCGGGGGAAATTCGGGGTTTAGAACATTGGGATCGACTCCTAAGGGACTCAAAAGCCCAAAAATCCCACCAAAATCCCATTAAAAAGCCCCAAAATCTGCCCCAAAACCCCCTCGGCCGCTGCTTCCCAGAGCAGTTTCAGCCTCAGCGTCCGGATCTGGGGGAATTCGGGGGAAATTCGGGGTTTAGAACATTGGGATCGACTCCTAAGGGACTCAAAAGCCCAAAAATCCCACCAAAATCCCATTTAAAAGCCCCAAAATCTGCCCCAAAACCCCCTTGGCCGCCGACTCAGAGAGCAGCTTCAGCCTCAGCGTCCGGATCTGGGGGAATTCGGGGAAAATTTGGGATTTAGAACATTGGGGTCAGCCTTTTCCAGCTCCTCAGGTCCTCAAAATCCAAAAAAAAGCCCAAATTCCCACCAAAATCCCATTAAACAGCCCCAAAATCTGCCCCAAAACCCCCTCGGCTGCTGCTTCCCAGAGCAGCTTCAGCCTCAGCGTCCGGATCTGGGGGAATTCGGGGAAAATTTGGGATTTAGAACATTGGGATCAGCCTTTTCCAGCTCCTCAGGTCCTCAAAATCCAAAAAAAAGCCCAAATTCCCACCAAAATCCCATTAAAAAGCCCCAAAATCTGCCCCAAAACCCCCTCGGCTGCTGCTTCCCAGAGCAGCTTCAGCCTCAGCGTCCGGATCTGGGGGAATTCGGGGGAAATTCGGGGTTTAGAACATTGGGATCAACTCCTAAGGGCCTTAAAATCCAAAAAAAAGCCCAAATTCCCACCAAAATCCCATTAAACAGCCCCAAAATCTGCCCCAAAACCCCCTCGGCTGCTGCTTCCCAGAGCAGCTTCAGCCTCAGCGTCCGGATCTGGGGGAATTCGGGGGAAATTCGGGGTTTAGAACATTGGGATCAACTCCTAAGGGCCTTAAAATCCAAAAAAAAGCCCAAATTCCCACTAAAATCCCATTAAACAGCCCCAAAATCTGCCCCAAAACCCCCTCGGCTGCTGCTTCCCAGAGCAGCTTCAGCCTCAGCGTCCAGATCTGGGGGAATTCGGGGGAAATTTGGGATTTAGGATGTTAGGATCAGCTTTTTCCAGCTCCTCAAGTCCTCAAAAGCCCCAAAATCCCAAAAAAGTTCCACAGAAAAGTCCCAAAATCCCACAAAAACGCCACAAAAATCCCCCCCAAACCCCTCTTGGTCGAGGCCTCCCAGAGGAGCTTCAGCCTCAGCGTCCGGATCTGGGGGAATTCGGGGAAAATTCGGGGTTTAGAACATTGGGATCAGTCTTTTCCAGCTCCTCAGGTCCTCAAAATCCAAAAAAAAGCCCAAATTCCCACCAAAATCCCATTAAAAAGCCCCAAAATCTGCCCCAAAACCCCCTCGGCCGCTGCTTCCCAGAGCAGCTTCAGCCTCAGCGTCCGGATCTGGGGGAATTCGGGGGAAATTCGGGGTTTAGAACATTGGGATCAACTCCTATGGGCCTTAAAATCCAAAAAAAAGCCCAAAATCCCACCAAAATCCCATTAAAAAGCCCCAAAATCTGCCCCAAAACCCCCTCGGCCGCTGCTTCCCAGAGCAGCTTCAGCCTCAGCGTCCGGATCTGGGGGAATTCGGGGGAAATTCGGGGTTTAGAACATTGGGGTCAACACCTAAGGGACTTAAAATCCAAAAAAAAGCCCAAATTCCCACTAAAATCCCATTAAACAGCCCCAAAATCTGCCCCAAAACCCCCTTGGCCGCCGCCTCCGAGAGCAGCTTCAGCCTCAGCGTCCGGATCTGGGGGAATTCGGGGGAAATTTGGGATTTAGGATGTTAGGATCAGCTTTTTCCTGCTCCTCAAGTCCTCAAAAGCCCCAAAATCCCAAAAAAGTTCCACAGAAAAGTCCCAAAATCCCACAAAAACGCCACAAAAATCCCCCCCAAACCCCTCTTGGTCGAGGCCTCCCAGAGGAGTTTCAGCCTCAGCGTCCGGATCTGGGGGAATTTGGGAAAAATTTGGGATTTAAAACTTTGGGATGAACCTCTCAAGTCCTCAGAACCCCCAAAAATCCCCAAATTCCCACAAAACCCCCACAAAAATCCCCCAAAAAAGTCCTAAAATCCCTCAGAATCCGCCCCAAAACCCCCTCAGCTGCCGCCTCCCAGAGGAGTTTCAGCCTCAGCGTCCGGATCTGGGGGAATTTGGGAAAAATTTGGGATTTAAAACTTTGGGATGAACCTCTCAAGTCCTCAGAACCCCCAAAAATCCCCAAATTCCCACAAAACCCCCACAAAAATCCCCCAAAAAAGTCCTAAAATCCCTCAGAATCCACCCCAAAACCCCCTCGGCTGCTGCCCCTCCCAGAGGAGTTTCAGCCTCAGCGTCCGGATCTGGGGGAATTTGGGAAAAATTTGGGATTTAAAACTTTGGGATGAACCTCTCAAGTCCTCAGAACCCCCAAAAATCCCCAAATTCCCACAAAACCCCCACAAAAATCCCCCAAAAAAGTCCTAAAATCCCTCAGAATCCGCCCCCAATCCCCCTCATCCGCCGCCCCCTCGGCCGCCGCAATTTTTCTGAATTCCCTGGAATTTTGAGCCAATTCCTCGGGATTTTGGGATCTCAAGGAACTGAGGGGGGGGGTCCCCCCCAACCTCCCAAACCCCAAAAGTGAGACAAGACCCCTAAAATCCCCCCAAAACTGGAAGCAGAGCCCCCAAACCCTCTCCGAGCGTCGTTCCAAGGGCGCGACTTTTACAAATCCCCTGGGATTTTCAACAAATTCCTCGGAATTTTGGGACTCCCAAAGAATCCAACACAACCCCCCCCCCCCCCCACCCCAAAAAAACCCAAAACCCCCCCAAAAAAAAACAAAAAACCCCCAAAAAAACTCACCATAAACACGAAAATACTCAGACAACACCAACTCAAGGCCACGTAGTACCCGGGCCTACCCAGCACCAAGCCGGCCACCAGGCCTACGATCATCCTGAGGGGAAAACACCCAAAACCGTGGGATTTCACCCCAAAAAAAATGGGGGAAAACCCCTAAAAATCAGCTCACCCCACATATTTGTAGCCAGCGAAGGCCACGAGGTCGATGGAGGTCAGGTCTGTGGTGACGGTGACCAAATAAAGGCTCAGGAGGACGCTCAGAACTTCCAGGACCAGCCAGGCCAAGGCCGAGCTGGCCACCAAACCGAGGCTGTCTGGCGAAAATCTGGGAATTTCACCCCAAAAACATGTGGGATGGGAGAAGGATTTAGGGTCGGGGGTGAGGAGAAAGAGGGGGGAAAAAAAAAATTGGGGGAAAAAATGGGGTTTTTTGTACCTGTTTTGGGTGCCCAAAGCGAGGCCGGCCAGGAGGATGTAGGTGAGGAAGGCCATGGCTGTGAGGGGAAATTGGGGGGAATTTGGGGAATTTTAGGGGGGTTTTGGGAATTTTGGGGGGGGTTTTGGGAATTTTGGGGGTTGGAAGGGTGGGGAGGGGATTTGGGGTGGATTTGGAGAGGTTTGGGGTTTTTTGGGGTGTTTTTGGGGCATTTTAAGGGGGTTTTGGGCGAATGGGGGCTTGGGAATTTGGGTGTTTTAAGGCGGATTTTTTGGGAGATTTGAGAGGATTTTGGGGAGGATTTGGGGAATTTTGGGGGTTGGAAGGGTGGGGAGGGGATTTGGGGTGGATTTGGAGAGGTTTGGGGTTTTTTGGGGTGTTTTTGGGGCATTTTAAGGGGGTTTTGGGCAAATGGGGGCTTGGGAATTTGGGTGTTTTAAGGCGGATTTTTTGGGGGGATTTGAGAGGATTTTGGGGAGGATTTTGGGGGTTTCAAGGGGTTTGGGGGGTGTTGAGAGGGTGGGGAAGCGATTTGGGGTAGAACTGGGGGAATTTGGGGCATTTTAGAGGGGATTTTGAGGGAGTTCGGGGGGAGATTTGGGGATTTTTGGGGTGGATTCGGGAACTTTTGGGCATTTTAGGGGATCCCAAGAGGTTTGGGGGGGTCTTAAGAAGGAAGGGAGAGAATTTTGGGGGGGCGGGGGGGGGGCTGGGTTATTTTGGGGGAGTTTTGGGAGGGAATTTCGGGAGAATTTGGAGGGAATTTGGGGTTTTTTTGACTTTTGGGGTGTCCTGGGGGTTTTGGGGGTGGTTTTGGGGGGTTTTTGGGGGTTCCAGGGGGGTTTTTGGGGGTCCCTACCCGGGATATAAAGGTCAGGGGCGTTGACATCGAAGCGGGGGGCGACGGGGGCGTCCTGTTGGTACCGGACCTGCCAGTCCTGGGGGGCTGGGGGAGTGAGAAACACCCCAAAACCACCCCAAAATACCCCAAAACCACCCCAAAATACCCCCAAATACCCCCAAAACACCCCAAAACCACCCCAAAATACCCCAAATCACCCCACAATACCCCAAAACCACCCCAAAATCACCCCAAAACACCCCAAAATCACCCCAAAACCACCCCACATCACCCCAAAACACCCCAAAATACCCCAAAACCACCCCAAAATACCCCAAAACCCCCTAAAATACCCCAAAATACCCCAAATCACCCCACAATACCCCAAAACCACCCCAAAATAACCCCAAAACCACCCCAAAATACCCCAAAATCACCCCAAAACACCCCAAAATACCCCAAAACCACCCCAAAATACCCCAAATCACCCCAAAATACCCCAAAACCCCCTAAAATACCCCAAAACCACCCCAAAATCACTCCCCAAATACTCCAAAACCACCCCAAAATACCCCAAATCACCCCAAAACCACCCCAAAATACCCCAAAACCACCCCAAAACCACCCCAAAATACCCCAAATCACCCCAAAATACCCCAAAACCACCCCAAAATCACTCCCCAAATACTCCAAAACCACCCCAAAATCGCCCCAAAATCACCCCAAAATCCCTCAAACCCCCCTAAAATAACCCAGAGTATCCTCAGATCCCTCCAAAAAACCCCAAATTCCCCCCAAATCCAGCCCAAAACAAACCCCAAGCTGCTCCTAAAATACCCCAAATTGCCCCAAAATGGCCCCAAATTACCCCCAAACCCCCCCAGATACCCCCAAAACACCCAAAATACCCCAAAACTGCTCCTAAAATACCCCCAAATCCCCCAAATTCCCCCCAAATCCCCTGGGATCCCTCAAAATCCCAAACTTCCCCCAAATCACCCCAAAATCCCCCCAAAACAGCCCCAAATGCTCTCAAATCCCCCAAATCCACCCCGAAACCCCCCCAAAATCCCTCCAGGACCCTCCAAAACCCCCTCCCAGTGGCTCCCAGTAACCCTGAGCCCCCTCCCAGTAACCCTGAACCCCTCCCAGTTGCCCCCAGTAACCCTGAGCCCCCTCCCAGTGCCCTCCAGTAACCCTGAACCCCCTCCCAGTAACCCTGAACCCCCTCCCAGTAACCCTGAACCCCTCCCAGTCGCTCCCAGTAACCCTGAACCCGCTCCCAGTCGCTCCCAGTAACCCTGAACCCCCTCCCAGTCGCCCCCAGTGCCCTCCCAGTAACCCTGAACCCCCTCCCAGTCGCTCCCAGTCCCTGCCAGTCAACCTGAACCCCCTCCCAGTGCCCCCCAGACCCCCCAAAACCCCCTCAGTCCCCTCCCAGTTGCTCCCAGTTCCCTCCAGTAACCCTGAAGCCCCTCCCAGTCCCCCTGAACCCCCTCCCAGTCACCCCCAGTGCCCTCCCAGCAACCCTGAACCCGCTCCCAGTCCCTCCCAGTAACCCTGAACCCCCTCCCGGTGCCTCCCAGTGCCCCCCAGACCTCCCAAAACCCCCTCCCAGTGCCTCCCAGTCGCTCCCAGTCACCCTAAACCCTCTCCCAGTTGCTCCCACCCCCTCCCAGTCGCTCCCAGTGCCCTCCAGTAACCCTGAACCCGCTCCCAGTCACCCTGAACCCCCTCCCAGTCCCTTCCAGTAACCCTGAACCCCCTCCCAGTCCCCTCCAGTAACCCTGAAGCCCCTCCCAGTCCCCCTGAACCCCCTCCCAGTCGCCCCCAGTGCTCTCCCAATCGCTCCCAGTAACCCTGAACCCCCTCCCAGTCGCTCCCAGTGCCCTCCCAGTAACCCTGAACCCGCTCCCAGTCCCTCCCAGTGCCCTCCCAGTAACCCTGAACCCCTTCCCAGTCGCCCCCAGTCCCTCCCAGTCCCCCTGAACCCCCTCCCAGTCCCTCCCAGTCGCTCCTAGTCCCCCTGAACCCCTTCCCAGTCCCTCCCAGTGCCCTCCCAGTGCCCTCCCAATGCCCCTGAACCCCTTCCCAGTCCCTCCCAGTCCCCCTGAACCCCTTCCCAGTGCCCTCCCAGTAACCCTGAACCCCTTCCCAGTCCCTCCCAATGCCCCTGAACCCCTTCCCAGTCGCCCCCAGTCCCTCCCAGTCCCCCTGAACCCCTTCCCAGTCCCTCCCAGTCCCCCTGAACCCCTTCCCAGTCCCTCCCAGTGCCCTCCCAATGCCCCTGAACCCCTTCCCAGTCCCTCCCAGTCCCCCTGAACCCCTTCCCAGTGCCCTCCCAGTAACCCTGAACCCCTTCCCAGTCCCTCCCAATGCCCCTGAACCCCTTCCCAGTCGCCCCCAGTCCCTCCCAGTCCCCCTGAACCCCTTCCCAGTCCCTCCCAGTCCCCCTGAACCCCTTCCCAGTCCCTCCCAGTGCCCTCCCAGTGCCCTCCCAATGCCCCTGAACCCCCTCCCAGTCCCTCCCAGTAACCCTGAACCCCTTCCCAGCCGCCCCCAGTCCCACCCAGTCCCCCTGAACCCCTTCCCAGTCCCTCCCAGTCCCTCCCAGTAACCATGAACCCCTTCCCAGTCCCTCCCAGTCCCTCCCAGTGCCCTCCCAATGCCCCTGAACCCCCTCCCAGTCGCTCCCAGTAACCCTGAACCCCTTCCCAGTCGCCCCCAGTCCCTCCCAGTCCCCCTGAACCCCTTCCCAGTCCCTCCCAGTCCCTCCCAGTAACCCTGAACCCCTTCCCAGTCGCCCCCAGTGCCTCCCAGTCCCCCTGAACCCCTTCCCAGTCCCTCCCAGTGCCCTCCCAGTGCCCTCCCAATGCCCCTGAACCCCTTCCCAGTCCCTCCCAGTCCCCCTGAACCCCTTCCCAGTCGCCCCCAGTCCCTCCCAGTCCCCCTGAACCCCTTCCCAGTCCCTCCCAGTCCCTCCCAGTCCCTCCCAGTCCCCCTGAACCCCTTCCCAGTCCCTCCCAGCGCCCTCCCAGCGCCCTCCCAGTGCCCTCCCAGTACCTGATGCCCGAAGGGGAACACGAGCAGCCGCAGTTTCCTGCCCACGTACGCCGTGTCCACGGCGAAATAATACTTCAGCCTCGCCACGGGCACCCACCGCCCGAGCTGGGGGGCGACACCGAGCCCGTTCCCCCGGTTTTTCTCCGGTTTTTTGCCCGTTTTCCCCCGTTTTTCCCCCGTTTTTTCCCCGGTTTTTTCCCCGGTTTTCCTCCCCCCCCTTCCCCCACTCACGTTCTCCTCCACGATGTCCCGGCCGTGCGAGGCCAAGCTGCTGCCGTAGGCCGCGGCCAAAGTGGACACGGGCTCGGTCAGGAAGGCGCCGGGAGGAGGGAACGGCGATGAGGCGGAGGAGGAGGAGGAGGAGGAGGCCGAGGCCGAAGGAGGCGGCGGAGCCCCGAAACCGCGGCCCGGGGAAGCTCCGCTCGCGCTCGTATCCTCGAAGAGAGGCCGCGGATCGGCCAAGCGAGCGGGGCCGCGGCGTTTGGGGGCTGGGGAGGAGGGGGAAAAGGGAGGTTGGAGGGGGTTCGGAGCCCCAAAATTCCCTCACGGGACCCCCCCCGAAACTCACGGGGAGCGGCGGGGTCCATGGCGGCGGCGGCGGCGGCGGCGGCACTTCCGGGTTTGGCTACCGGGAGTCACGTGGGGGGAAAAGCGGGGTTGTGATTGGGTGAGAGGGCGGAAGTTGTTGGCGGGGAGAGGAAGTCGTGCCCGAAGTTAAGATGGCGGCGGCGTTAAGGTGGCTGTTGCCATGGTAACGCGGCGTGCGGCGGCCTAGTGACGGCTCGGAGTGTCCTCAGGATGCCACAAAAACATCCCCAAGGTGTCACCGGTGCCGTGGTGTCGCCAGGGGTGTCACGGATCCGGTAGGGTCCGTAGCGGAGGCACTTCCGGGTTTGGCTACCGGGAGTCACGTGGGGGGAAAGCGGAGTTGTGATTGGGTGAAAGAGCGGAAGTTGTTGGCGGGGAGAGGAAGTTGTGCCCGGAGTTAAGATGGCGGCCGTGCCACGCTGGTTGCCACGGTAACGGCGGGGTGCGCTTGGGCCTAGTGCCAGCCCAGGGTGTCCCCAGGACCGGGATGTTCCCGGGATGTCCCCAGGGTGTCCCCGGGGTGTCCCCAGGACCGGGATGTCCCCGGGATGTCCCCGGGATGTCCCCAGGGTGTCCCCAGGGTGTCCCCGGGGTGTCCCCAGGACCGGGATGTCCCCGGGATGTCCCCGGGATGTCCCCAGGGTGTCCCCAGGACCGGGATGTCCCCGGGGTGTCCCCAGTGCCACAATGTCATGGTCATGGTGATGGCCCCGGTGGCCATGGTGTCCCCAAAGTCTTGGAATCCCCAGGATGTCCCCATGGTGTCCCCATGGTGTCCCCAGGGATGTTCCCATGGCCATGGTGTCCCCATGGTGTCCCCAAAGCCGTGATGTCCCCTTGGTGTCCTTTGGTGTCCTTTGGTGTCCCCAAAGCTCTGATGTCCCCTTGGTGTCCCCAGGGAAGTCCCCAAAGCCGTGATGTCCCCATGGTGTCCCCATGGTGTCCCCAGGGATGTTCCCATGGCCATGGTGTCCCCATGGTGTCCCCAAAGCCGTGATGTCCCCAGGGATGTCCCCTTGGTGTCCTTTGGTGTCCTTTGGTGTCCCCAAAGCTCTGATGTCCCCATGGTGTCCCCAGGATGTCCCCATGATGTGTCCATGATGTCCCTGTGGTGTCCCTGTGGTGTCCCCAGGGATGTCCCCAAAGCTGTGGTGTCCCCATGGTGTCCTTTGATGTCCCTGTGGTGTCCCCAGGGTGTCCCCATGGTGTCCCCAAAGCCGTGGTGTCCCCTGTGGTGTCCCCTTGGTGTCCCCAGGATGTCCCCAGGATGTCCCCAAAGCCGTGGTGTCCCCAGGGTGTCCCCAAAGTGTCCCTTTGGTGTCCCCAGGATGTCCCATGGATGTCCCCAAGGTGTCCCCATGGATGTCCCCAGGGGTGTCCCCTTGGTGTCTCCAAAGTCTTGGCATCCCCAGGGATGTTCCCAAAGCCGTGGTGTCCCCTTGGTGTCCCCAGAGATGTCCCCTTGGTGTCCCCAGGGATGTTCCCATGGCCATGGTGTCCCCATGGTGTCCCCAAAGCCGTGGTGTCCCCAGGGATGTCCCCTTGGTGTCCCCTTGGTGTCCTTTGATGTCCCCATGGTGTCCCCATGATGTCCCCAGGATGTCCCCAAAGCCGTGGTGTCCCCAGGATGTCCCCTTGGTGTCCCCAGGATGTCCCCAAAGCCGTGATGTCCCCTTGGTGTCCCCTTGATGTCCCCACCCCATGGTGTCCCCCTTGATGTCCCCTTGATGTCCCATTGGTGTCCCCATGATCTCCCCATGGTGTCCCCTTGATGTCCCCACCCCAGGATGTCCCCTTTGATGTCCCCTTTGATGTCCCCACCCCTTGGTGTCCCCCTTGGTGTCCCCATGGTGTCCCCTTGATGTCCCATTGGTGTCCCCAGGATGTCCCCACCCCATGGTGTCCCCTTTGATGTCCCCTTTGATGTCCTCACCCCTTGGTGTCCCCTTGGTGTCCCCCTTGATGTCCCCTTGATGTCCCATTGGTGTCCCCATGATCTCCCCAGGGTGTCCCCTTGATGTCCCCTTTGATGTCCCCCTTGATGTCCCCTTTGATGTCCCCACCCCATGGTGTCCCCCTTGGTGTCCCCCTTGATGTCCCCTTGATGTCCCATTGGTGTCCCCATGGTCTCCCCACGGTGTCCCCTTTGATGTCCCCACCCCTTGGTGTCCCCATGGTGTCCCCTTTGATGTCCCCTTGATGTCCCATTGGTGTCCCCCTTGGTGTCCCCTTGGTGTCCCCTTGATGTCCCATTGGTGTCCCCATGGTCTCCCCACGGTGTCCCCTTGATGTCCCCACCCCTTGGTGTCCCCTTTGATGTCCCCACCCCTTGGTGTCCCCATGGTGTCCCCTTGATGTCCCCACCCCAGGGTGTCCCCTTTGATGTCCCCTTGATGTCCCCTTGATGTCCCCCTTGATGTCCCCACCCCATGGTGTCCCCTTTGATGTCCCCACCCCATGGTGTCCCCATGGTCTCCCCTTGGTGTCCCCCTTTGATGTCCCCTTTGATGTCCCCCTGATGTCCCCAAACCCCTCCCCCCCCAGCCCCTCCCCCACGCCCGGTGTCCGTCCGTCCGTTCCCGCCGGCCCCGGGGCGGCTCCGGCCTCGCGACGCTCCCGTGGGAGCCCCGTGAGAGCCCCGTGACCGCCCAGTTAACCCAGTATGGACTGCCCAGTCACACCAGTATCAGTCACACCAGTGCACCCAGCACGGGCCCTCCCAGTTAACCCAGTACGGGCCAGTATGGGCCAGTCACACCAGTATCAGTCACACCAGTGCACCCAGTACAGGCCCTCCCAGTTAACCCAGTATGGGCCAGTATGGGCCAGTCACACCAGTATGGACTGCCCAGTCACACCAGTGCACCCAGTACGGGCCCTCCCAGTTAACCCAGTATGGGCTGTCCCAGTTAACCCAGTACGGGCCAGTACGGGCCAGTCACACCAGTATCAGCCCCCCCAGTGAACCCAGTATGGGCTGTCCCAGTTAACCCAGTATGGGCCAGTTACACCAGTATCAGCCCCCCCAGTTAACCCAGTACGGACCATCCCAGTTAACCCAGTACTGGCCAGTTACACCAGTGTAGATTGTCCAGTTAACCCAGTATCAGCCCCCCCCAGTTACACCAGTATGAGCTCCCCTAGTTAACCCAGTACGGACCATCCCAGTTAACCCAGTACGGGCCAGTTACACCAGTGCGGTCTGCCCAGTCACACCAGTATCAACCATCCAGTTATCCCAGTATCCACCATCCCAGTTACTCCAGTATGAACTGTCCCGCTCATCCCAGTAACCCCTCCTCCCAGTCCCTCCCAGTCCCCCCCAGTTCCTCCCAGTCCCCCCCAGTTCCCCCAGTTCCCCCCGGGCTGGACGTTGTGGTTGGGGTAGGGGGGACCCCGGTCCCGCCACTGGGCGGGAACTGGGGGGAACTGGGAGGGACTGGGAGGGGGCACTGGGAGAACTGGGAGGGACTGGAATGAGCAGCAAGGGGGGGGGGGGAAATGGGAGGGACTGGGAGGAACTGGGAGCGACTGGGAGGGACTGGGATGAGCAGGAAGGGGGGGAATGGGAGGGACTGGGAGGGACTGGGAGGGACTGGGATGAGCAGAGGCGGCGGCGGGCGGGGGTCGGAGCGGGGCCGACACCGGTGAGGGGCGGGTGGGGGTCCCGGGGGGTCCTGGGGGTCGCTGAGGGGGTCCCGGGGGGTCTTTGAGGGGGTCCCGGGGGTCTTTGAGGGGTCCCGGGGCTCTTTAAGGGGGTCCCGGGGGTCCTTGAGGGGGTCCCGGGGGTCTTTGAGGGGTCCCGGGGGTCTTTGAGGGGTCCCGGGGGTCACTGAGGGGTCCCGGGGGTCTTTGAGGGGGTCCGGGGGTCCTTGAGGGGGTCCGGGGGTCCTTGAGGGGGTCCGGGGGTCTTTGAGGGGGTCCCGGGGGTCTCTGAGGGGGTCCCGGGGGTCTTTGAGGGGTCCCGGGGGTCTCTGAGGGGGTCCCGGGGGGTCTTTGAGGGGGTCTGGGGGTCTTTGAGGGGTCCCGGGGGTCCTTGAGGGGGTCCCGGGGGTCTTTGAGGGGTCCTGGGGGTCTTTGAGGGGGTCCCGGGGGTCTTTGAGGGGGTCCCGGGGGTCCTTGAGGGGGTCCGGGGGTCTTTAAGGGGGTACCGGGGGTCTTTAAGGGGGTCCCGGGGGTCCTTGAAGGGGTCCCGGGGGTCTTTAAGGGGGTCCCGGGGGTCTTTGAGGGGGTCCCGGGGGGTCCTTGAGGGGGTCCGGGGGTCTTTAAGGGGGTCCCGGGGGTCTTTGAGGGGGTCCGGGGGTCTTTGAGGGGTCCCGGGGGTCCTTAAGGGGGTCCTGGGGGTCACTGAGGGGTCCCGGGGGTCTTTGAGGGGGTCCCGGGGGGTCCTTGAAGGGGTCCCGGGGGTCTTTGGGGGGCTCCCGGGGGTCTTTGAGGGGGTCCCGGCAGTCACTGAGGGGTCCCGGAGGTCACTGAGGGGGTCTCGGGGGTCCTTGAGGGGGTCCTGGGGGTCGCTGAGGGGTCCCGGGGGTGAGGGGGGGGGCCATGGGGCGGGGGGCTCTGTTTTTGGGGGTCGCCTACGCGGGGTTGGTGCTTTTGGGGGTCCTGGGGCTGCGGGCGCTCGAGGGACCCCCCGGGACCCCCGGGACCCCCGAGGCCGGCGAGTGGGACGTGGCCAGCGCCCTCCTGTTCATCGTCACCCTCCTGACCACCGTGGGTGAGACCCCCGAGACCCCCGAGACCCCCGAGACCCCCAGGGCACCCCCAGGGGACCCCCACCCAATTCAGGACCCCCCCCCCCCCCCCCCCCCCCCCAGAACCCACCCAAGGTGTGGGGACTGCCAGGACCACCACGACCCCCGAGACCCCCTGGCACTCCAGGAGCCTCAAGACCCCCGAGACCCCCAAGACCCTCCAAGAACCCCCCCAGTTCCCCAAGACCCCCTTCCACCCCAAGACCCCCCCTGGACCCCCCAAGAACCCCAAGACCCCCCAAGACTCCCCCTGTTCCCCAAGACCCCCTTCCACCCCAGGACCTCCAAGACCTCCGAGACCCACCAGGACCCCGCAAGAACCCCAAGACCCCCCAAGACCCCCCAAGACCCCCAAGATACCCCCAGGACCCCCCAAGATACCCCAGGACCCCCATGACCCTCAAGACCCCCCAAGACCCCCGAGATCCCCCAGATCCCCAAGACCCCCAAGATACCCCAGGACCCCCCAAGACCCCTAAGACCCTCAAGACCTTCAAGACTCCCCAAGACCCCCAAGATACCCCCAGGACCCCCCAAGATACCCCAGGACCCCCATGACCCTCAAGACCCCCCAAGACCCCCTGAGATCCCCAAGACACCCCCCCCAAAACTCCCCCTGTTCCCCAAGACCCCCACCCACCCCAACCCCCCAAGACCTCCAAGACCCCCCAGGACCCCCCAAGATACCCCAGGACCCCCATGACCCTCAAGACCCCCCAAGACCCCCCGAGATCCCCAAGACCCCCCCCCCAAAACTCCCCCTGTTCCCCAAGACCCCCATCCACCCCAACCCCCCAAGACCTCCAAGACCCCCCAGGACCCCCCAAGAACCCCAAGACCCTCCAAGACCCCCCCTTCCACCCCAAGACCCCCGAGATCCCCCAGATCCCCAAGACTCCCCAAGACCCTCAAGACCCCCCAGGACCCCCTAAGATCCCCAGGACCCCCAAGACCCTCCAAGACCCCCCTTCCACCCCAGGACCCCCCAAGATACCCCTGAGAACCCCAAGACCCCCAAGACCCCCCAGGACCCCCCAAGATCCCCCAAGACCCCCCAAGATCCCCCAAGATTCCGAAGAACCCCGAGACTCCCAAGACCCTCCAAGACTCCCCTTCTACCCCAAGACCCCCCAAGACCCCCAAGATACCCCAGGACCCTCCAAGACCCCCCAGGACTCCACAAGATTCCCAAGACCCCCAAGACCCCCAAGACCCCCATCCACCCCAAGGCCCCCAAGCCCCCCCAAGACCCCCCAAGACCCCCCAAGACCCCCAAGACCCCCATCCACCCCAAGCCCCCCCAAGATCCCCAGGATCCCCCAAGACCCCCCAAGACCCCCAGGACCCCCCAAGACCCCCAAGACCCCCATCCACCCCAAGACCCCCCAAGACCCCCAGGACCCCCCAAGATACCCCAGGACCCTCCAAGACCCCCCAGGACTCCCCAAGATTCCCAAGACCCCCAAGACCCCCAAGACCCCCATCCACCCCAAGGCCCCCAAGCCCCCCCAAGACCCCCAGGACCCCCCAAGACCCCCAAGACCCCCATCCACCCCAAGCCCCCCCAAGACCCCCAGGATCCCCCAAGCCCCCCCAAGATCCCCAGGATCCCCCAAGACCCCCCAAGACCCCCAGGACCCCCCAAGATACCCCAGGACCCTCCAAGACCCCCCAGGACTCCCCAAGATTCCCAAGACCCCCAAGACCCCCAAGACCCCCATCCACCCCAAGGCCCCCAAGCCCCCCCAAGACCCCCAGGACCCCCCAAGACCCCCAAGACCCCCATCCACCCCAAGCCCCCCCAAGACCCCCAGGATCCCCCAAGCCCCCCCAAGATCCCCAGGATCCCCCAAGACCCCCCAAGACCCCCAGGACCCCCCAAGATACCCCAGGACCCTCCAAGACCCCCCTTCCACCCAAAGACCCCCCAAGACCCCCCAAGACCCCCAAGACCCCCCAAGACCCCCAAGACCCCCATCCACCCCAAGCCCCCCCAAGATCCCCAGGATCCCCCAAGACCCCCCAAGACCCCCAGGACCCCCCAAGACCCCCAAGACCCCCATCCACCCCAAGACCCCCCAAGACCCCCAGGACCCCCCAAGATACCCCAGGACCCTCCAAGACCCCCCAGGACTCCCCAAGATTCCCAAGACCCCCAAGACCCCCAAGACCCCCATCCACCCCAAGGCCCCCAAGCCCCCCCAAGACCCCCAGGACCCCCCAAGACCCCCAAGACCCCCATCCACCCCAAGCCCCCCCAAGACCCCCAGGATCCCCCAAGCCCCCCCAAGATCCCCAGGATCCCCCAAGACCCCCCAAGACCCCCAGGACCCCCCAAGATACCCCAGGACCCTCCAAGACCCCCCAGGACTCCCCAAGATTCCCAAGACCCCCAAGACCCCCAAGACCCCCCATCCACCCCAAGGCCCCCAAGCCCCCCCAAGACCTCCCTTCCACCCAAAGACCCCCCAAGACCCCCAGGACCCCCCAAGACCCCTCAAGACCCCCCAAGATCCCCCAAGACCCCCAGGACCCCCCAAGACCCCCCCAAGATGCCCCAAGACTCTCCTTCCACCCCAAGACCCCCCAAGACCCCCCAGGACTCCCCAAGATTCCCAAGACCCCCAAGACCCCCCAAGACCCCCAAGACCCCCCATCCACCCCAAGGCCCCCAAGCCCCCCCAAGACCCCCCTTCCACCCAAAGACCCCCCAAGACCCCCAAGCCCCCCAAAGACCCCCAGGATCCCCCAAGACCCCCCAAGACCCCCAGGACCCCCCAAGACCCCCAAGACCCCCATCCACCCCAAGACCCCCCAAGACCCCCAAGACCCCCCAAGACCCCCAGGACCCCCCAAGACCCCCCAAGATGCCCCAAGACCCCCCAAGATGCCCCAAGACCCCCCAGGACTCCCCAAGATTCCCAAGACCCCCAAGACCCCCCAAGACCCCCCAAGACCCCCCAGGACTCCCCAAGATTCCCAAGACCCCCAAGACCCCCCAAGACCCCCCAGGACTCCCCAAGATTCCCAAGACCCCCAAGACCCCCCAAGACCCCCAAGACCCCCCAGGACTCCCCAAGATTCCCAAGACCCCCAAGACCCCCCAAGACCCCCCAAGACCCCCCAGGACTCCCCAAGATTCCCAAGACCCCCAAGACCCCCCCATCCACCCCAAGCCCCCCCAAGCCCCCCAAACCCCCCAACCCCCCCCACCCCCCACCCCATGGGCGAGTCGAGGTCACCCCCTGACCCTCCCCGTGTCCCTCCCCCCAAGGCTACGGCTCGGTGACGCCGCTCTCGGCCGCCGGCAAATCCTTCTGCGCCGCCTACGCCGCCCTGGGGGTCCCGGCCACCATGTTCCTGCTGGCGGCCACCGCCCGCCGCCTCGGCGGTCCCCTGGCCCGGCGGCCCCGGGGCTACCTGCAGGCTCGTTGGGGCTACGGCCGGCGCGGCGCCGCCCGTGCCCACCTCCTGGGCCTGGTGGCCGCCGCCCTGGTGCTCCTGGTGCTCCTCCCGGCCGCCGCCTTCTACCTGGTGGAGCCCACCTGGACCTACCTGGACGCCGTCTATTTCTGCGTCATCTCCCTCTGCACCGTCGGCTTCGGCGACCTCGTGCCGGCCCGGCAAGCGCGGCAGCCGCTGAGGCAGCTCTACCAAGTGGCCGTGGCCGGTGAGTTTCGGGGCTTGCCGAGAGGCCTCTCGGGGGTTTGGGGGTTTTGGTTGAGGGTTGGGTTGGGTTTTGGTTGAGTTGAGTTGGGTTTTGGTTGGGTTGAGTTGGGGTTTTGGTTGGGTTGGGTTTGGTTGAGTTGGGTTTTGGTTGGGTTGAGTTGGGTTTTGGTTGGGTTGGGTTTGGTTGAGTTGGGTTGAGTTGGGTTTTGGTTGGGTTGAGTTGGGTTTTGGTTGGGTTGGGTTTGGTTGAGTTGGGTTGAGTTGGATTTTGGTTGAGTTGAGTTGGGTTTGGGTTGGGTTGGGTTGAGTTGAGTTGGGGTTTTAGGGTTTTGGATGGGTTTGGGTTGAGTTGAGTTGGATTTTGGTTGGATTTGGTTGGGTTGAGTTGGGTTTGGTTGAGTTGAGTTGGGGTTTTGGGGTTTTGGATGGGTTTGGGTTGAGTTGAGTTGGATTTTGATTGCGTTGAGTTGGGTTTTGGTTGGGTTGGGTTTTGGGGGTTTTGGATGGGTTTTGGTTGGGTTGGGTTGGGTTTTGATTGGGTTGAGTTGGGTTTGGTTGAGTTGAGTTGGGGTTTTGGGGTTTTGGATGGGTTTGGGTTGAGTTGAGTTGGGTTTTGATTGGGTTGAATTTGGTTTGGTTGGGTTTGGTTGAGTTGAGTTGGGGTTTTGCGGTTTTGGATGGGTTTGGGTTGAGTTGAGTTGGATTTTGGTTGGATTTGGTTGAGTTGAGTTGGGTTTGGTTGAATTGAGTTGGGGTTTTAGGGTTTTGGATGGGTTTGGGTTGAGTTGAGTTGGGTTTTGGTTGGGTTGGGTTTTGGTTGGGTTGAGTTGGGTTTGGTTGAGTTGAGGTTTTGGGGTTTTGGATGGGTTTTGATTGCGTTGAGTTGGGTTTTGGTTGAGTTGGGCTGGGTTTTGGAGGGCTTCCAGTGAGTTTTTGGGGGTTCGGATGGGTTTTGATTGGGTTGAGTTGGGTTTTGGGGTTTTGGATGGGTTTTGGTTGAGTTGAGTTGGGTTCGGTTGAGTTGGGTTTTGGTTGAGCTGGGTTTTGATTGAGTTAAGTTGGGTTTTTTGGGATTTTGGATGGGTTTTGATTGAGTTGAGTTTTTGGGGTTTTTGGATGGGTTTTGGTTGGGTTGGGTTGGGTTTTGATTGGGTTGAGTTGGGTTTAGGTTGAGTTGAGTTGGGTTATGGGGTTTTGGATGGGTTTGGGTGGAGTTTGGTTTTGGGGTTTTGGATGGGTTTTTTGTTGGGTTTTGGATGGGTTTTGGTTGAGTTGGGTTTTGGGATTTTGGATGGGTTTTGATTGAGTTGAGTTTTTGGGGTTTTTGGATGGGTTTGGGTGGAGTTGGGTTTTGGGATTTTGGATGGGTTTTGGTTGGGTTGGGTTTTGGATGGGTTTGGGTTGAGTTGGGTTTTGGGTTTTTGGATGGGTTTTGGTTGGGTTGGGTTTTTGGGATTTTGTTGGGTTCTGGATGGGTTCCAGTGGGTTCCAGTGGGTCCCGTTGGGTTCCGTTGTGTCCCATTGGGTTCCAGTGGGTTGAGTTGGGTCCCGATGGGTTCCGATGGGTCCCGATGGGTCCCAATGGGTTCCGTTGGGTCCTGTTGGGTCCCGATGGGTCCTGATGGGTCCTGATGGGTCCTGATGGGTTCCGTTGGGTCCTGTTGGGTCCTGATGGGTTCCATTGGGTCCTGATGTGTCCTGATGGGTCCTGATGACTCCCGTTGGCTCCTGATGGGTCCCAATGGGTTCTGTTGGGTTCCGATGGGTCACGTTGGGTCCCAATGGGTTCCGTTGGGTTCGGTTGGGTCACGTTGGGTCCCGATGGGTTCTGTTGGATTCCGTTGGGTCCCAATGGGTCCCGATGGGTCACGTTGGGTCCTGATGGGTCCTGACGGGTTCTGTTGGGTTCTGTTGGGTCCCAGTGAGTCCCGATGGCTCCTGATGGGTTCCGTTGGGTTCCGTTGGGTCCCGATGGGTCCTGATGGGTCCCAATGGGTTCTGTTGGGTTCTGTTGGCTCCCGATGGCTCCCGTTGGGTCCTGATGGCTCCCGTTGGGTTCTGTTGGGTCCTGATGGGTCACGTTGGGTCCCGATGGGTTCCGTTGGGTTCTGATGGGTTCTGTTGGGTCCCAATGGGTCCCGATGGGTTCCGTTGGGTCCTGATGGGTTCCGTTGGGTCCTGATGGGTCCCGATGGGTTCCGTTGGGTTCCATTGGGTCCCAATGGGTCCTGATGGGTTCCGTTGGGTTCTGTTGGGTCCTGATGGGTTCTGATGGGTTCTGTTGGGTCCTAATAGGTCACGTTGGGTTCCGTTAGGTTCCGTTGGGTCCCAATGGGTCCTGATGGCTCCCGTTGGGTTCTGTTGGGTCCCGATGGGTTCCGTTGGGTCCCGATGGGTTCCGTTGGGTTCTGATGGGTTCTGTTGGGTCCTGATGGGTCACGTTGGGTCCTGATTGGTTCCGTTGGGTTCCGTTGGGTCCTGATGGGTCACGTTGGCTCCCCTCGTGTCCCCTCGCGTCCCCTCGCGCCCCCTCGCGTCCCCGACGCCGCGCCGGGTCCCTCACGCCCCTCCCCCACAGTGTACCTGCTGCTGGGGGTCACGGGCGTCCTGCTGCTGGCCCAGACCTTCCGCCACGTGGCCGAGCTCCACGGCCTCCCCGGCGCCGCCGCGGCACCGGACGACGACGGCGCCAGCGCCGAGGAGGGGGCCGGCTTGTTGGAGGGGACGAGGGACGGGACCAAAGCAGCTCCGGGAGGGGGGCACGGGGCGGCGGGGGGGGGGGGCAGCAGCGGGTAGCGCCGGCGGGGGGGGGCACTGGGGATACTGGGGGGCACTGGGAGGGGACACTGGGAGGGGACTCCGCACAATAAAGGGTCCCCAAAGGCGCTTGGGGTCGACGGCTTCGTTCTGTGGGGTGGGGGGGGGGGTCAGTCCTGGGGGAGGGGGGTTCTCAGTTCCATGGGGGGGGGGTCTCGGTTTTGTGGGGAGGGGTCCCAGTAATACTGGGGGGGTCCCAGTTCCATGGGGGGGTGTCCCAGTTCCATGGGGGGGGGTCCCAATTCCATGGGGGGGGGGTCCCAGTTCCATGGGGGGGTCCCAATTCATGGGAGGGGGTCCCAGTTCCATGGGGGGGGTCCAATTCCATGGGGGGGTCCCAATTCCATGGGAGGGGGTCCCAATTCCATGGGGGGGGGGGGGTCCCAGTTCCATGGGGGGGGGGGGGGGTCCCAGTGCCAGGAGGGTCCCAAATTCCATGGGGGGGGCGGTCCCAATTCTGAGGGGGGGGTCCCAATTCTGGGGGGGTCCCAATCCCATGGGGGTGGGTCCCAATTCTGGGGGGGTCCCAATCCCATGGGGGGAGGTGTCCCAATTCTGGGGTGGTGGGGGGGGGGTCCCAACCCAGGAGGGCTCTTCCCCAACTCCCCCCCCCACCCCAAAACAAAATGAGGAGGGGCCAAACCCCTCCCCCCCAAAACAGCCTCATTTTCTAGAAAACCTTTATTCAGTAAAAATGAAGGGTGGGGGTCCCCAAATCCCCCCTCCCTTGGGTTGTGGGGGGGGGGGGTGGAGGGGCTGTAGGAGGAGGGGGGGAGGGGTCAGGATGAATCCCCCCCCCCCCCCCCAAAAAAAAAAATCCTTATATTTCTTTTGCTGGTTTTTATCTCCAAAAACGCCGCACAATAAATATGGGGAGGGGCTTCAGGCGCGGGGGGGGGGGGGGAGGGGGTCAGCGGGGGGGGGGGGTCCCGCACCGGGGGGGGTCCCGGGGGGGCACAGGCAGCGGAAGGAGCCGGCGGTGTTGAGGCAGCGGCCGGGGCGGCACGGGGGGGGCAGCGCCGAGCACTCGTCCACGTCTGGGGAAAAGGGGGGGAAATTTGGGGTGAAAAGGGGGGATTTGGGGGTCAATTGGGGGTTAAAGGGGGAAATTTGGGGTTAATTTAGGGTTAAAAGGGGGAGATTTGGGGTTTTTAGGGGAAATTTGGGGTTAATTTGGGGGTTAAAGGGGGAAATTTGGGGGAGTTTGGGGTTAAGGGGGGATTTGGGGTTAAAGGGGGGGGATTTGGGGTTAATTTGAGGTTAAAGGGGAAATTTGGGGTTAAAGGGGGGGAAATTTGGGGTTAATTTGGGGTTAAAGGGGGGGATTTGGGGTTAAAGGGGGGAATTTGGGGGTTAATGTGGGGTTAAAGGGGGAAATTTGGGGTTAAAGGGGGGAATTTGGGGTTAAAAAGGGGGGATTTTGGGGTCAATTGGGGTTAAAGGGGGGGATTTGGGGTTAAAGGGGGGATTTTGGGGTCAATTTGGGGTTAATGGGGGGATTTGGGGTTAAAAGGGGGGATTTTAGGGTTAAGGGGGGAATTTGGGGTTAATTTGGGTTAAAGGCGGGGATTTGGGGTTAAAAGGGGGATTTTGGGGTCAATTGGGGTTAAAGGGGGGGATTTGGGGTTAAAGGGGGGATTTGGGGTTAAAGGGGGGATTTTGGGGTCAATTTGGGGTTAAAGGGGGGGATTTGGGGTTAAAGGGGGGAATTTGGGGTCAATTTGGGGTTAAAAGGGGGAATTTGGGGTCAATTGGGGGTTAAAGGGGGGGGATTTGGGGTTAAAGGGGGGATTTTGGGGTCAATTGAGGGTTAAAGGGGGGGATTTGGGGTTAAAGGGGGGATTTTGGGGTCAATTTGGGGTTAAGGGGGGGATTTTGGGGTTAAAGGGGGGATTTTGGGGTCAATTTGGGGTTAAAGGGGGGGATTTTGGGGTTTAAAGGGGGAATTTGGCGTCAATTTGGGGTTAAAGGGGGGGATTTGGGGTTAAAGGGGGGAATTTGGGGTTAATGTGGGGTTAAAGGGGGAAATTTGGGCTTTTTAGGGGGAAATTTGCGGGGGATTTGGGGGGAAATTTGGGGTTAAAGGGGGGAAATTTGGGGTTAAAGGGGGGAAACTTCAGGTTTTAGGGGGAAATTTGGGGTTAATTTGGGGTTAAAGGGGGAAATTTGGGGGGAGTTTGGGGTTAAAGGGGGGGATTTGGGGTTTTTAGGGGAAATTTGGGGTTAAAAGGGGGGATTTGGGGTTTTTAGGGAGAAATTTGGGGTTAAAGGGAGGGATTTGGGGTTTAAAGGGGGGGAATTGGGGATTTTAGGGGGAGATTTGGGGGATATGGGGGAAATTTGGGGTTAATTTGGGGTTAAAGGGGGAGATTTGGGCTTAATTTGGGTTAAAGGGGAAATTTGGGGTTAATTTGGGGTTAAAGGGGGAAATTTGGGGTTAATTTGGGGTTAAGGGGGGGATTTGGGGTTAATTTGAGGTTAAAGGGGAAATTTGGGGTATTTAGGGGGAAATTTGGGGGTTTTTAGGGGGAAATTTGGGGTTAATTTGTGGTTAAAGGGGGGGATTTGGGGTTTTTAGGGGGAAATTTGGGGTTAAGGGGGGGATTTGGGGTTAAGGGGGGGAAATTTGGGGTTAAAGGGGGGGATTTGGGTTTTTAGGGGGAAATTTGGGGGGATTTGGGGTTAAAGGGGTTGAGTTTGGGTTTTAGGGGGAAATTTGGGGAGGATTTGGGGTTAAAGAGGGGGAAATTGGGTTTAAAGGGGGAAAATTTAGGGTTAAAAGTGGAAATTTGGGGGGATTTGGGGTTTTAGGGGGGCCCGGGGGGCTCTCAAGATTCAGGATTTTTCCCGGATTTTGGGGCTCTCAGGAATCGTTTTTTTCCCAGAGATTTTGGGGGAATCTCAGCGATTTTGGGGAGGGGTCTCGGGGGTTTTTTTTAGGGAGATTTCTCAGGATTTACGGTGTTTTCAGGGTTTTTCATCTCTCGAAATTTGGATTTTTTTTTTTTCAGGATTTGAGGTTTTTTTTCCCGGATTTTGGGGCTCTCAGGACTCGGGGTTTTTTTTCCCAGGGATTTTGGGGGAATCTCAGCGATTTTGGGGAGGGGTCTTGGGGGTTTTTTTTAGGGAGATTTCTCAGGATTTACGGTGTTTTCAGGGTTTTTCATCTCTCAAGATTTGGGGGTGTTTTTCAGGATTTGAGGTTTTTTTCCCGGATTTTGGGGCTCTCAGGACTCGGGGTTTTTTTCCCCGGGATTTTGGGGGAATCTGAGGAATTTTGGGGAGGGGTCTCGGGGTTTTTTTAGGGAGATTTCTCAGGATTTACGGTGTTTTCAGGGTTTTTCATCTCTCAAAATTTGGATTTTTTTTTTCAGGATTTGAGGTTTTTTTCCCCGGATTTTGGGGTTCTCAGGACTCGGGGTTTTTTCCCAGGGATTTTGGGGGAATCTCAGCGATTTTGGGGAGGGGTCTCGGGGTTTTTTTTTAGGGAGATTTCTCAGGATTTACGGTGTTTTCAGGGCTTTGGAGCTCCCAAGATTTGGGGTTTTTTTTCAGGATTTGAGGGTTTTTTCCCGGGATTTTGGGGCTCTCAGGACTCGGGGTTTTTTCCCAAGGATTTTGGGGAGGGGTCTCGGGGTTTTTTAGGGAGATTTCTCAGGATTTACGGTGTTTTCAGGGTTTTTCATCTCTCAAAATTTGGATTTTTTTTTTCAGGATTTGAGGTTTTTTTCCCGGATTTTGGGGCTCTCAGGACTCGGGGTTTTTTTCCCAGGGATTTTGGGGGAATCTCAGCGATTTTGGGGAGGGGTCTTGGGGGTTTTTTTTAGGGAGATTTCTCAGGATTTACGGTGTTTTCAGGGCTTTGCAGCTCTCAAAATTTGGGGGTTTTTTTTCAGGATTTGAGGTTTTTTTTCCCGGATTTTGGGGTTCTCAGGACTCGGGGTTTTTTTCCCAAGGATTTTGGGGAGGGGTCTCGGGGTTTTTTTGGGGGGAGTTTCTCAGGATTTACGGTGTTTTTCAGGGCTTTGGAGCTCTCAAGATTTGGGGGTTTTTTTCAGGATTTGAGGGTTTTTTCCCGGATTTTTCCGAGATTTTGGGGCTCTCAGGACTCGGGGTTTTTTCCCAGGGATTTTGGGGGAATCTCAGCAATTTTGGGGAGGGGTCTCGGGGGTTTTTTAGGGAGATTTCTCAGGATTTACGGTGTTTTCAGGGCTTTGGAGCTCCCAAGATTTGGGGGTTTTTTTCAGGATTTGAGGTTTTTTTCCCGGATTTTGGGGCTCTCAGGACTCGGGGTTTTTTTCCCAGGGATTTTGGGGGAATCTCAGCGATTTTGGGGAGGGGTCTCGGGGTTTTTTTTTTAGGGAGATTTCTCAGGATTTACGGTGTTTTCAGGGTTTTTCATCTCTCAAAATTTGGATTTTTTTTTTTCAGGATTTGAGGTTTTTTTCCCGGATTTTGGGGTTCTCAGGACTCGGGGTTTTTTTCCCAAGGATTTTGGGGAGGGGTCTCGGGGGTTTTTTTGGGGGAGTTTCTCAGGATTTACGGTGTTTTCAGGGTTTTTCATCTCTCAAAATTTGGATTTTTTTTTTTCAGGATTTGAGGTTTTTTTCCCGGATTTTGGGGTTCTCAGGACTCGGGGTTTTTTTCCCCGGGATTTTGGGGAGGGGTCTCGGGTTTTTTTTTTTTTTTGGGGAGGGGTCTCACCGAGGCAGTCGAGGCGGGCGGGGTCCAGGCGGAAGCCGGGGTCGCAGGCGCAGGTGAAGGCGTCGCCCACGCGGACGCAGCGCCCGTGGGTGCAGCCGCTCAGGACCCCGCACTGCTCGTCCTGCGCCCCTAAAGTGGGGAGGGGGCTTCAGACCGAAAAAAACACCCCAAAACCCACCCAAAGAACCCCAAAAAACCCCAAAAAACCACCCAAAGAACCCCAAAAAAACCCCAAAAAAACACCCAAAGAACCCCAAAAAACCACCCAAAGAACCTCAAAAAAAAACCCAAAAAACCACCCAAAGAACCCCAAAAAACCACTCAAAGAACCTCAAAAAAAACCCAAAAAATCACCAAAGAACCCCAAAAAACCCCAAAAAACCACCCAAAGAACCTCAAAAAACCCCAAAAAACCACCCAAAGAACCCCAAAAACCCCCAAAACCCACCCAAATAACTCCAAAAAACCCCCAAAACCAACCCAAAGAACCCCCAAAAAACCCCAAAAAACCACCCAAAGAACCCCAAAAAACCCCAAAAACCACCCAAAGAACCCCAAAAAACCACCCAAAGAACCCCAAAAAACCCCAAAAAACCACCCAAAGAACCTCAAAAAAAACCCAAAAAACCACCCAAAGAACCCCAAAAAACCACCCAAAGAACCTCAAAAAACCCCCAAAAACCACCCAAAGAACCTCAAAAAAAACCCCAAAACCCACCCAAAGAACCCTAAAAAACCCCAAAACCCACCCAAAGAACCCCAAAAAACCCCCAAAACCCACCCAAAGAACCCCAAAAAAACACAAAAACCACCCAAAGAACCTCAAAAAACCCCCAAAAACCACCCAAAGAACCCCAAAAACCCCCGAAATCTGAAAAAAACCCAACAAAATCCCCCCAAAAACCCCAAAAGCCTCTCAAAACCCCCCAAAAATCCCCGAACTCCCCCCAAACCCCCCCAAAATCCCCAAAAACTCCCCCAAAACCCCCAAAATCCCCAAAACTCCCCCCAAAACCCCCCAAAACTCCCCCAAAACCCTCTCAAAACCCCCCAAAATCCCCTAAACCCCCCAAAACCCCCAAAACTCCCCGAAAACCCCCCAAACCCCCCAAAAACTCCCCCCAAACCCCCAAAACTCCCCCCAAACCCCCCAAAACTCCCCCAAAACCATCTCAAAACCCCCCAAAAATCCCCGAACTCCCCCCAAAAAAACCCAAAACCCCCCCCAAAAACTCCCCCTAAACCCCCAAAACTCCCCCAAAACCCTCTCAAAACCCCCCAAAATCCCCGAACTGCCCCCAAAAAACCCCAAAACCCCCCCCAAAAACTCCCCCTAAACCCCCAAAACTCCCCCAAAACCCTCTCAAAACCCCCCAAAAATCCCCGAACTCCCCCCAAAACTCCCCAAAACCCCAAAACTCCCCCAAAACCCCCCCAAACCCCCCCCCCCAAACCTCACCTTCCTCCTCCTCCTCCTCCTCCTCGGGGGTCCCGAGCGCTTGGAAATCCCAGGGGGGGCCCCCGCGGGGGTCCGGGGGGGGCTCGGGGGGCTCAAATCGGGGTCCCCTCCCCCTCTGGGAGCCCAAAACTCCCCGGGGGGTCCCCAAAATCCTCGTAGCGAGGGGGGAGGGGGCGGCGGGGGAGGGGCGTAAAGGGAGGGGTCGCCCGCCCCTCCCCCACCCCGGGGGTCGTAGCCCAACCCCCCCAAACCCCCCCCGAAGGGGAAGGGGTCGGGCTGGGGGGGGTCGCAGCGCCCCAAAAAATTCCGGGGGGGCCCCCCCGTAGGGGAGGGGCCCGAATTGGGGGTGGGGGGGGAGGTGGGGGAGGGGAGGGGGGAAATTTGGGGAGGGGTCGTAGAGGGGGGGGGCGAAGTTGGGGGGTCTCAGGACGTTGCAGAGGAGCTCGAAGTCGTCTGGGGGGGGAGGGGAGAGAAAAGAGAGAGGGGGGGAGGGGGGCGCTGGGGGGGGGTGAACCCCGAAATTTGGGGAGGGGGGGGGTTGGGGGGGAGGGGGTTCCTAAATTGTGGGGGGTGGGGGAGGGGTCTGGAATAGGGGGGGGGGGGGTTTGGGGTGGGTTTGGGGGCGGATTTTGGGGGGATTTGGGGAGGATTTTGGGGATTTTGGGGGATTTTGGGGATTTGGGGGGGATTTTGGGGATTTTGGGGGGATTTTGGGGGGGTTTGGGGGGAAATTTGGGAGAATTTGGGGTGATTTGGGGGGAATTTGGGGGGATTTTGGGGAGGATTTGGGGGGATTTTGGGAGGATTTGGGGGGAATTTGGGGGGATTTGGGGGGATTTTGGGGGAATTTAGAGGGGTTTTGGGGGGAATTTTGGGGGATTTGGGGAGGATTTGGGGGGATTTGGGGGGGATTTTGGGATTTTAGAGGGGGATTTTGGGGAAATTTGGGAGAATTTGGGGGGATTTTGGGGGAATTTTAGGGAATTTTGGGGGAATTCGGGGGAATTTTCGGGGAATTTCGGGGAGATTTTGGGGGAATTGGGGGGGGGGGGAATTTGGGGGGAATTTTAGGGGATTTCAGGGAATTTTCGGGGGAATTTCGGGGGATTCCGGGCCCAATTCCCGCCCCCTCCCATCCCCAGTTTCCCCTCCCAGTGCTCCCAGTGCTCCCAGTACCCAAACTGGTCCCACTCCCTTCCCGCTCCCCGCCTCCCCCCGGTACCGGGGCTGAATTTGGGGGGATTTGGGGAGATTTAGCGGTAGATTTGGGGGATTGTGGGGATTTTGGGAGAATTCGGGGGATTTTGGGTGGATTTGGGAGATTTTGGGAGAATTTGGGGGGAATTCGGAGATTTTGGGGGAACTTCAGGGAATTCGGGCGGATTTTGGAGGAATTTGAGGGGATTTGGGGGGAATTCGGGGGAATTTCGGGGGAATTCGGGGGAATTTCGGGGGAATTTGGGGGAATTTGGGGGGAGATTTCGGGGGAATTTCGGGGGAATTTCGGGGGAATTTCGGGGAATTTCGGGGAGATTTTGGGAGAATTGGGGGGGGAATTTGGGGGGAATTTTAGGGGATTTCAGGGAATTTTCGGGGGAATTTCGGGGGATTCCGGGCCCAATTCCCGCCCCCTCCCATCCCCAGTTTCCCCTCCCAGTGCTCCCAGTGCTCCCAGTACCCAAACTGGTCCCACTCCCTTCTCTCTCCCCGCCTCCCCCCGGCACCGGGGCTGAATTTGGGGGGTCCCGGGGGTCTCACCGGAGTGGGGGGCGGGGCACAGCGCGCAGTCCATGCCCCACACCGGGGGCTCCCAGTGCTCCCAGTGCTCCCAGTGCTCCCAGTACCCAAACTGGTCCCACTCCCTTCTCGCTCCCCGCCTCCCCCCGGTACCGGGGCTGAATTTGGGGGGTCCCGGGGGGTCCCGGGGGTCTCACCGGAGTGGGGGGCGGGGCACAGCGCGCAGTCCATGCCCCACACCGGGGGGCTCCCAGTGCTCCCAGTGCTCCCAGTACCCAAACTGGTCCCACTCCCTTCTCTCTCCCCGCCTCCCCCCGGTACCGGGGCTGAATTTGGGGGAATTTAGGGGGAATTTAGGGGGATTTGGGGGGATTTGGGGAGATTTAGGGGTAGATTTGGGGGATTTTGGGAGAATTCGGGGGATTTTGGGTGGATTTGGGAGATTTTGGGAGAATTTGGGGGGAATTCGGAGATTTTGGGGGAACTTCAGGGAATTCGGGCGGATTTTGGAGGAATTTGAGGGGATTTGGGGGAATTTCGGGGGAATTTCAGGGGAATTTTCGGGGAATTTCGGGGAGATTTTGGGGGAATTGGGGGGGGGGGGGGGAATTTGGGGGGAATTTTAGGGGATTTCAGGGAATTTTCGGGGGAATTTCGGGGGATTCCGGGCCCAATTCCCGCCCCCTCCCATCCCCAGTTTCCCCTCCCAGTGCTCCCAGTGCTCCCAGTACCCAAACTGGTCCCACTCCCTTCTCTCTCTCCGCCTCCCCCCGGTACCGGGGCTGAATTTGGGGGGTCCCGGGGGTCTCACCGGAGTGGGGGGCGGGGCACAGCGCGCAGTCCATGCCCCCCACCGGAGGCTCCCAGTGCTCCCAGTGCTCCCAGTACCCAAACTGGTCCCACTCCCTTCTCTCTCCCCGCCTCCCCCCGGTACCGGGGCTGAATTTGGGGGAATTTAGGGGGAATTTAGGGGGATTTGGGGGGATTTGGGGAGATTTAGGGGTAGATTTGGGGGATTTTGGGAGAATTCGGGGGATTTTGGGTGGATTTGGGAGGTTTTGGGAGAATTTGGGGGGAATTCGGAGATTTTGGGGGAACTTCAGGGAATTCGGGCGGATTTTGGAGGAATTTGAGGGGATTTGGGGGGAATTTGGGGGAATTTCGGGGGAATTTGGGGGAATTTGGGGGGGGGGATTTCAGGGGAATTTCAGGGGAATTTTCGGGGAATTTCGGGGAGATTTTGGGGGAATTGGGGGGGGAATTTGGGGGGAATTTTAGGGGATTTCAGGGAATTTTCGGGGGAATTTCGGGGGATTCCGGGCCCAATTCCCGCCCCCTCCCATCCCCAGTTTCCCCTCCCAGTGCTCCCAGTGCTCCCAGTACCCAAACCGGTCCCACTCCCTTCTCTCTCCCCGCCTCCCCCCGGTACCGGGGCTGAATTTGGGGGGTCCCGGGGGTCTCACCGGAGTGGGGGGCGGGGCACAGCGCGCAGTCCATGCCCCACACCGGGGGCTCCCAGTGCTCCCAGTGCTCCCAGTGCTCCCAGTACCCAAACTGGTCCCACTCCCTTCCCGCTCCCCGCCTCCCCCCGGTACCGGGGCTGAATTTGGGGGGTCCCGGGGGGTCCCGGGGGTCTCACCGGAGTGGGGGGCGGGGCACAGCGCGCAGTCCATGCCCCACACCGGGGGCTCCCAGTGCTCCCAGTGCTCCCAGTGCTCCCAGTACCCAAACTGGTCCCACTCCCTTCTCTCTCCCCGCCTCCCCCCGGTACCGGGGCTGAATTTGGGGGGTCCCGGGGGGTCTCACCGGAGTGGGGGGCGGGGCACAGCGCGCAGTCCATGCCCCACGCCTGCCCGTACAGGCAGCAGCACTCGGTGTAGGTCACCTGCCCCGCCCGCCGCGGCCGCCCGCACACCAGGTCCGGCCCCACCTCCTGCCAGCACACGGCCACGGACCCCTCTGGGGGGGTGAAAATTGGGGTGGGGTCTTATTTGGGGGGTCGCGACCCCCAAAAGTTCAGCCCCGTTAATGGGAACCCCAAAAATCGCCGTTAATGGGGACCCCAAGTAACGCCCCCCACCCCAGGTCCGGCCCCACCTCCTGCCAGCACACGGCCACGGACCCCTCTGGGGGGGGGTTAAAATTGGGGTGGGGTCTTATTTGGGGGGTCGCGACCCCCAAAAGTGCAGCCCCGTTAATGGGAACCCCAAAAATCGCCGTTATTGGGGACCCCAAAAATCGCCCCCCACCCCAGGGGTGGTCCCAGCTCCTCCCAGCACACGGCCACGGACCCCTCTGGGGGGGTTAAAATTGGGGTGGGGGTCTTATTTGGGGGGTCGCGACCCCCAAAAGTGCAGCCCCGTTAATGGGAACCCCAAAAATCGCCGTTAATGGGACCCCCAAAAATCGCCGTTAATGGGGACCCCAAGTAACGCCCCCCACCCCAGGTCCGGCCCCACCTCCTGCCAGCACACGGCCACGGACCCCTCTGGGGGGGTTAAAATTGGGGTGGGGTCTTATTTGGGGGGTCGCGACCCCCAAAAGTTCAGCCCCGTAAATGGGAACCCCAAAAATCGCCGTTAATGGGAACCCCAAAAATCACCGTTATTGGGGGACCCCAAAAATCCCCTTCATTGGGATCGTTCGTGGGGGACCCCGCCCCGCATCGATCCCCCCTCCCCTAATGGGAACCCCCCCCCGTAACCCCATAACTGGGACCCCCAGGACCCCCCCAGGACCCCCCCGCTCTGATGGGGACCCCCAAAAATCGCCGTTAATGGGACCCCAAAAATCGCCGTTAATGGGACCCCAAAAATCGCCGTTAATGGGGGACCCCAAGTAACGCCCCCCACCCCAGGGGTGGTCGCAGCTCCTCCCAGCACACGGCCACGGACCCCTCTGGGGGGGTTAAAATTGGGGGTGGGGTCTTATTTGGGGGGTCGCGACCCCCAAAAGTGCAGCCCCGTTAATGGGAACCCCAAAAATCGCCGTTAATGGGGACCCCAAGTAACGCCCCCCCACCCCAGGTCCGGTCCCAGCTCCTCCCAGCACACGGCCACGGACCCCTCTGGGGGGGTTAAAATTGGGGTGGGGTCTTATTTGGGGGGTCGCGACCCCCAAAAGTTCAGCCCCGTTAATGGGACCCCCCAAAAATCGCCGTTAATGGGAACCCCAAAAATCGCCGTTAATGGGACCCCAAAAATCCCCATTATTGGGATCGTTCGTGGGGGACCCCGCCCCGCATCGATCCCCCCTCCCCTAATGGGGACCCCCCCCCGTAACCCCATAACTGGGACCCCCAGGACCCC
Source organism: Aphelocoma coerulescens (assembly GCF_041296385.1). Taxonomy (NCBI): domain Eukaryota; kingdom Metazoa; phylum Chordata; class Aves; order Passeriformes; family Corvidae; genus Aphelocoma; species Aphelocoma coerulescens. The sequence continues at coordinate 243,687 of NC_091045.1, read as the reverse complement.
CCCAGGACCCCCCCCTCTCTGATGGGGACCCCAAAAATCGCCGTTAATGGGGAACCCCAAAAATCGCCGTTAATGGGGACCCCAAAAATCGCCGTTAATGGAAATCCCAAAAATCGCCGTTATTGGGGACCCCAAAAATCCCCTTCATTGGGACCCCCACGTCGCCCCTAAAACCCCTCCAAGACCCCCTAAGCCCCCCCAAACCTGGGTCTATTCACCCCGCCCGATATCGGGGACCCCTAAAACCCCTCCTAACCCCCTCAAACCTCTCCTAACTGCCCTAAAACCCCTCCTAACCCCCCTCAAACCTCTCCTAACTGCCCTAAAACCCCTCCTAACGCCCCTAAAACCTCTCCTAACTCCCCCAACTGCCCTAAACCCCTCCTAACCCCCTCAAACCTCTCCTAACCCCCCTCAAACCTCTCCTAACCCCCCTCAAACCCCTCCTAACCCCTTCCTACCCCCCCAAAATCCCCTCTAACCCCCCTAAACCCCCCAAACCTGGGTCCCCTCATCCCTCCCCCATATCGGGGACTCCCCCGGCCCCCCCAAAACCCATCCTAAACCTCGCTTAACCCCCTCAAACCCCTCGTAACCCCCCTCAAACCCCTCCTAACCCCCCTCAAGCCCATCCTAACCCCCCTCAAACCTCTCCTAACCCCCCTCAAACCCCTCCTAACCCCCCTCAAACCCCTCCTAACCCCCCTCAAACCCCTCCTAACCCCTTCCTACCCCCCCCAAAATCCCCTCTAACCCCCCTAAACCCCCCAAACCTGGGTCCCCTCATCCCTCCCCGATATCGGGGACCCCCCCGGCCCCCCAAAACCCATCCTAAACCTCGCTTAACCCCCTCAAACCCCTCGTAACCCCCCTAAAACCCCTCCTAACTGCCCTAAAACCCCTCCTAACCCCCCTCAAACCCATCCTAACCCCCTCAAACCCATCCTAACCTCCCTCAAACCCCTCCTAACCCCCCTCAAACCCCTCCTAACCCCCCTCAAACTCATCCTAACCCCCCTCAAACCCATCCTAATCCCCCCAAAACCCCTCCTAACTGCCCTAAAACCCCTCCTAACCCCCCTCAAACCCCTCCTAACCCCCCTCAAACCCATCCTAACCTCCCTCAAACCCCTCCCAACCCCCCTCAAACCCCTCCTAACCCCCCCTCAAACCCCTCCTAACCTCCCTCAAACCCCTCCCAACCCCCCTCAAACCCCTCCTAACCCCCCTCAAACCCATCCTAACCTCCCTCAAACCCCTCCCAACCCCCCTCAAACCCCTCCTAACCCCCCTCAAACCCATCCTAATCCCCCCAAAACCCCTCCTAACTGCCCTCAAACCCCTCCTAACCCCCCTCAAACCCATCCTAACCCCCCTCAAACCCATCCTAACCCCCCTCAAACCCCTCCTAACCCCTTCCTACCCCCCCAAATCCCCTCTAACCCCCCTAAACCCCCCAAACCTGGGTCCCCTGACCCCTCCCCGAGATCGGGGACCCCCCCGGCCCCCCAAAACCCACCCGGGCTGGAGTCGTTGGCCACGCAGCGGCGCTGGGAGGGGTCGAGGATGAGCGGGGGGGGGCAGGAGCAGAGGTACGAGCCCACCGTGTTCACACAGAGCCCCCCCAGGCACGGCTCGGCCTCGGCCGCCGCGCACTCGTCGTTGTCTGGGGGGGGCGAATGGGGTTTAGGACGGGTTTAAGGGGGATTTGGGGGGTTTAAGGGGGATTTGGGGGGGTTTAGAGGGGATTTTGGGGGGTTAAGGGGGAGTTTAGGTGGGGTTTGAGGATGGGGAGGGGGCTGTAGGGGTGGTTTGGGGAGGGTTAGGAAGGGTTTGGGGCGGTTTAGGAGGGGTTTAAGGGGGATTTTGGGGGGTTTAAGGGGGATTTGGGGGGGTTTAGAGGGGATTTGGGGGGTTAAGGGGGAGTTTAGGTGGGGTTTGAGGATGGGGAGGGGGCTGTAGGGGCGGGGTGGGGAGGGTTAGGAAGGGTTTGGGGGGGTTTAGGAGGGGTTTAAGGGGGATTTAAGGGGGATTTTGGGGGGTTGAGGGGGGATTTGGGGGGTTAAGGGGGAGTTTAGGTGGGGTTTGAGGATGGGGAGGGGGCTGTAGGGGCGGGTTGGGGAGGGTTAGGAAGGGTTTGGGGCGGTTTAGGAGGGGTTTACGGGGGGTTAGGAGGGGTCTAGGGGGGATTAGGAGGGGTTGAGGGGGGATTTGGGGGGTTAAGGGGGAGTTTAGGCGGGGTTTGAGGATGGGGAGGGGGCTGTAGGGGCGGGTTGGGGAGGGTTAGGAAGGGTTTGGGGCGGTTTAGGAGGGGTCTAGGGGGGATTAGGAAGGGTTTGGGGGGATTAGGAGGGGTTTACGGGGGGTTAGGAGGGATTTGGGGGATTTTGGGGGGTTTAGGGGGGTTTAGGGAGGGTTAGGAAGGGTTTGGGGGGGTTTAGGAGGGGTTTAGGGGGGATTTTGGGGAGTTTAGGGGGGATTTGGGGGGCCTTTGGGGAGATTTAGGAAGGGTTTGGGGGTGCAGGCAGGTCCTGGCAGGTACAGACAGACACAGACAGGCACAGACAGGTACAGGTGGACACAGACAGGTCCTGGCAGGTACAGGTGGACACAGACAGGTCCTGGCAGGTACAGACGGACACAGACAGGTCCTGGCAGGCACAGACAGGTACAGACAGGCACAGACAGGTCCTGTCAGGCACAGACGGACACAAACAGGTCCTGGCAGGCACAGACGGACACAGACAGGTCCTGGCAGGCACAGACAGGCACAGACGGACACAGACAGGTCCTGTCAGGCACAGACGGACACAGGCAGGTCCTGGCAGGTACAGACAGGTCCTGGCGGGCACAGACGGACACAGACAGGTCCTGGCAGGTACAGACAGGTCCTGGCAGGTCCTGGCAGGTCCTGGCAGGTCCTGGCAGGCACAGACGGACACAGACGGACACAGGCAGGTCCTGGCAGGCACAGACAGGCACAGACGGACACAGGCAGGTCCTGGCAGGTACAGACAGGTCCTGGCAGGTACAGACAGACACAGACAGGTCCTGGCAGGTACAGACGGACACAGACGGACACAGGCAGGTCCTGGCAGGTACAGACGGACACAGGCAGGTCCTGGCAGGTACACAGGGACACAGACAGGCACAGACGGACACAGGCAGGTCCTGGCAGGTACAGACAGGTCCTGGCAGGTACAGACAGGCACAGGCAGGTCCTGGCAGGTCCTGGCAGGTCCTGGCAGGTGCCCGGCGCTCACCCACGCACTGCAGGTGCTCCTGCTCGAAGTAGAAGCCGCTGGGGCAGTAGCAGCTGAAGGCGGGGGGCGCGTTCACGCAGACCCCCCCCCGGCAGAGCGCGGGCGCGAACAGCGCGCACTCGTCCACGTCTGGGGGGGGGGGGGGGGCAGTCAGGGGAGGGGGAGGTGTGGGACCCCCTCCCCCCCAACCCCCCCCCCCCCCAAACCGCAGCGACCCCCCCCCAGGGGGAGGGGGGACACGGGGACCACCCAGGGATCCCCCCCCAGGGACCCCCCCCTCCCAGGGACACGGGGACCCCCCGGGACCCCCCAGGGACACCCAAGACCCCCCCAGGGACACGGGGACCCCCCCCAGAGACCCCCCAGGACCCCCCAGGGACCCCCCCCCAAAGACCCCCCCAGGGACCCCCCCCCAGGGACACGGGGACCCCCCAAGAACCCCCCAGGACCCCCCAGGGACCCCCCCCCAAAGACCCCCCCAGGGACCCCCCAGGGACACGGGGACCCCCCAGGGACCCCCCCAAGACCCCCCCAGGGACACGGAGACCCCCCCAGAGACCCCCCAGGACCCCCCAGGGACCCCCCCCCAAAGACCCCCCAGGGACCCCCCAAGACCCCCCCAGGGACCCCCCCAGGGACACGGAGACCCCCCAAGGACCCCCCAGGGCTGAACCCCGCCCCCCAGGGACCCCCCCAGGGAGCCCCCAAAGACCCCCCCAGGGACACCGGGACCACCCCAAGAACCCCCCAGGACCCCCCAGGACCCCCCAAGACCCCCCCAGTGACCCCCCAGGGACCCCCCAGGGATCCCTCAGGGACATGGGGAGCCCCAAGACCCCCCCAGGGACCCCCCAGAGACCCCCCAAGACCTCCCCAGGAACCCCCCCAGGGACCCTCCAGGGACCCCCCAAGACCCCCCCAGGGACACGGGGACCCCCCCAGAGACCCCCCAGGACCCCCCAGGGACCCCCCCCCCAAAGACCCCCCCAGGGACCCCCCCCCCAGGGACACGGAGACCCCCCAGAGACCCCCCAGGACCCCCCAGGGACCCCCCCCAAAGACCCCCCCAGGGACCTCCCCAGGGACACCGGGACCACCCCAAGAACCCCCCAGGACCCCCCAGGACCCCCCAAGACCCCCCCAGGGACCCCCCAGGGACCCCCCCAGGGACCCCTCAGGGACACGGGGAGCCCCAAGACCCCCCCAGGGACCCCCCAGAGACCCCCCAAGACCTCCCCAGGAACCCCCCCAGGGACCCTCCAGGGACCCCCCAAGACCCCCCCCAGGGACCCCCCCCCAAAGACCCCCTCAGGGACCCCCCAGGGACACGGGGACCCCCCAAGACCCCCCCAAGACCCCCCAGGACCCCCCCCCATGGGCCGGGGTCTCCCCTGGGGGGTCCGGACTCACCCGCGGGGGGGCCCTGGGGACCCTCGGGGACTCGGCCGGGCCCGTGGGGACACAGGGACAGGTGATCCTCTGGGGGGGGGTGGGGATATGGGGGGGTCAGGGACCCCCAAAATTCTGACCGGGAGCCCCCCCCCCCCCCCCCCCCCCCCCAATTCTGCTCGTGAAACCCCTCCCCTTTCCCACAGCCCAAATCCACCCCAAATTCATCCCAAATTCACCCCAAATTCACCCCAAATCCACCCCAAATTCATCCCAAATTCACCCCAAATCCACCCCAAATTCACCCCAAATCTCCCCCAAATTCACCCCAAATCCACCCCAAATCTCCCCCAAATTCACCCCAAATCCACCCCAAATCCACCCCAAATTCACCCCAAATCTCCCCCAAATTCATCCCAAATTCATCCCAAATTCACCCCAAATTCACCCCAAATCCACCCCAAACCTTTTGGGGTGTCTCTCACCTGTGCCAGGTGTGGGGCAGGACTGCCCGGGGCACTGTGCCCCCTACGCCCACCCCAAATCTCCCCCAAATCCACCCCAAATCCACCCCAAACCCACCCCAAACCCACCCCAAATCCATCCCATTCCCCAAACCCACCCCAAATCCACCCCAAATCCACCCCAAATCTCCCCCAAATCTCCCCCAAATCTCCCCCAAATCCACCCCAAACCCACCCCAAATCCATCCCATTCCCCAAACCCACCCCAAATCCACCCCAAATCCACCCCAAACCCACCCCAAACCCCTCCCAAACCCCTCCCAATCTCACTCCAAATCTTTTGGGGTCTCTCTCACCTGTGCCAGGTGTGGGGCAGGGCTGCCCGGGGCACTGTGCCCCCCATACCCACCCCAAATCTCCCCAAACCCACCCCAAATCCACCCCAAGTCTCCCCCAAATCCACCCCAAATCCACCCCAAATCCACCCCAAATTCACCCCACATCCACCCCAAACCCCTCCCAATCTCACCCCAAACCTTTTGGGGTGTCTCTCACCTGTGCCAGGTGTGGGGCAGGGCTGCCCGGGGCACTGTGCCCCCCACGCCCACCCCAAACCCACCCCAAACCCACCCCAAATCTCCCCCAAATCCACCCCAAATCCACCCCAAACCCCTCCCAAACCCCTCCCAATCTCACTCCAAACCTTTTGGGGTCTCTCACCTGTACCAGGTGTGGGGCAGGGCTGCCCGGGGCACTGTGCCCCCCACGCCCACCCCAAACCCACCCCAAATTCACCCCAAATCTCCCCCAAATCCACCCCAAATCCACCCCAAACCCACCCCAAACCCCTCCCAATCTCACCCCAAACCTTTTGGGGTGTCTCTCACCTGTACCAGGTGTGGGGCAGGGCAGCCCGGGGCACTGTGCCCCCCATGCCCACCCCAAATCTCCCCCAAATCCACCCCAAATCCATCCCAAATCCACCCCAAACCCACCCCAAACCCCTCCCAAACCCCTCCCAAACCCGCCCCAAACCTTTTGGGGTCTCTCTCACCTGTGCCAGGTGTGGGGCAGGGCTGCCCGGGGCACTGTGCCCCCCATGCCCACCCCAGGGTGCAGCAGCACTGCGGGCGAGTGACGTTTGGGGCCAGGAGCCCGCAGGCCCTACTGAAGCACGAGGCCAGCGCGGAGCCGGGCGGGTTTGGGGGCGTTTGGGGCGGTTTTGGGGTCTGTGGGGTCGGGGCGGCTCCGCAGCGGCCGCTGATGGGGTCGAACTCCTGCCGGGAGTCGGGGCAGAGGCACAGGAAGGAGCCCTCGACGTTCTCGCAGCGCTCGGCCCCACAAACCCCGCGCAGGGTCTGGCACTCGTCCACGTCTGCGGGGTTTGGGATTTGGGATTTGGGATTTGGGATTTGGGATTGGGATTTGGTGTGGGAAATGGGGTCAGAATGGGGTGGGAATGGGGGATTTAGGGACGGGATGAGCGCTCGGCCCCACAAACCCCGCGCAGGGTCTGGCACTCGTCCACGTCTGCGGGGTTTGGGATTTGGGATTTGGGATTTGGGATTTGGGATTGGGATTTGGGATGGGAAATGGGGTCAGAATGGGGTGGGAATGGGGGATTTAGGGACGGGATGAGCGCTCGGCCCCACAAACCCTGCGCAGGGTCTGGCACTCGTCCACATCTGCGGGGTTTGGGATTTGGGGGATTTGGGATTTGGGATTTGGGATTTGGGATTTGGGGTGGGAATGGTGTGGGAATGGGGGATTTAGGGACGGGATGGGCGCTCGGCCCCACAGACCCCGCGCAGGGTCTGGCACTCGTCCACGTCTGCGGGGTTTGGGATTTGGGGGATTTAGGATTGGGATTGGGATCAGGATTTGGGGTGGTAATGGGGGATTTAGGGACGGGATGAGCGCTCGGCCCCACAAACCCCGCGCAGGGTCTGGCACTCGTCCACGTCTGCGGGGTTTGGGATTTGGGATTTGGGATTTGGGGTGGGAAATGGGGTGAGAATGGGGTGGGAATGGGGGATTCAGGGACGGGATGAGCACTCGGCCCCACAAACCCCGCGCAGGGTCTGGCACTCGTCCACGTCTGCGGGGTTTGGGATTTGGGGGATTTGGGATTTGGGATTTGGGATTTGGGATTTGGGATTTGGGATTGGGATTTGGGATCTGGGATTGGGATTTGGGATTTGGGATAGGAAATGGGGTGGGAATGGGGGATGCTCGGCCCCACAGACCCCGCGCAGGGTCTGGCACTCGTCCACGTCTGCGGGGTTTCGGATTTGGGGGATTTGGGATTTGGGATTTGGGATTTGGGATTTGGGGTGGGAATGGTGTGGGAATGGGGGATTTAGGGACGGGATGGGCACTCGGCCCCACAAACCCCGCGCAGGGTCTGGCACTCGTCCACGTCTGCGAGGTTTGGGATTTGGGGGATTTGGGATTGGGATTGGGATTGGGATTGGGATTTGGGATTTGGGATTTGGGATTTGGGATTTGGGGTGGGAAATGGGGTCAGAATGGGGTGGGAATGGGGGATGCTCGGCCCCACAAACCCCGTGCAGGGTCTGGCACTCGTCCACATCTGCGGGGTTTCGGATTTTGGATTTGGGATTTGGGATTTGGGATTTGGGATCAGGATTTGGGATTTGGGATTTGGGATTTGGGATGGGAATGGGGTGGGAATGGGGGATGCTCGGCCCCACAAACCCCGCGGAGGGTCTGGCACTCGTCCACACGACACTGGGAGAGAGATTTGGGTGTCCCCAGGGTGGTGGCCGTGTCCCCAGGGTGGTGGCCATGTCCCCAGGGTGGTGGCCATGCCAGGTAATCTCATAGCCGGGGTCGCAGGCGCACTGGGATGGGACTGGGGACACTGGGATGGCCACAGGGAGTGGGATTTGGGTGTCGCCAGGGTGGTGACCGTGTCCCCAGGGTGGTGGCCGTGTCGCCAGCCCACGGTGGCCGTGTCCCCAGGGTGGTGGCCGTGTCCCCAGGGTGGTGGCCGTGTCGCCAGCCCACGGTGGCCGTACCCACGCAGTGGTGGCCGTGCTGGGCGGTCTCGTAGCCGGGGTTGCAGGCGCACTGGGATGGGACTGGGGACACTGGGAGCGGGATTTGGGTGTTGCCAGGGTGGTGACCGTGTCCCCAGGGTGGTGGCCGTGTCCCCAGGGTGGTGGCCAGGGTCGCCAGCCCACGGTGGCCGTACCCACGCAGTGGTGGCCGTGCCGGGCGGTCTCGTAGCCGGGGTCGCAGGCGCACTGGGATGGGACTGGGGACACTGGGATGGCCACAGGGGCCACTGGGACTGGAATTTGGGTGTCCCCAGGGTGGTGGCCGTGTCCCCAGGGTGGTGGCCGTGTCCCCAGGGTGGTGGCCATGCCAGGTAATCTCATAGCCGGGGTCGCAGGTGCACTGGGATGGGACTGGGGACACTGGGATGGCCACAGGGAGTGGGATTTGGGTGTCCCCAGGGTGGTGGCCGTGTCCCCAGGGTGGTGGCCGTGTCGGCAGCCCACGGTGGCCGTGTCCCCAGGGTGGTGGCCGTGTCGCCAGCCCACGGTGGCCATACCCACGCAGTGGTGGCCGTGCTGGGCGGTCTCGTAGCCGGGGTCGCAGGCGCACTGGGATGGGACTGGGGACACTGGGATGGCCACAGGGAGTGGGATTTGGGTGTCCCCAGGGAGGTGGCCATGCCAGGTAATCTCATAGCCGGGGTCGCAGGCGCACTGGGATGGGACTGGGGACACTGGGATGGCCACAGGGGCCACTGGGACTGGAATTTGGGTGTCCCCAGGGTGGTGGCCGTGTCCCCAGGGTGGTGGCCGTGTCCCCAGGGTGGTGGCCATGTCCCCAGGGTGGTGGCCGTGTCGGCAGCCCACAGTGGCCGTGTCCCAAGGGTGGTGGCCGTGTCCCCAGGGTGGTGGCCGTGTCCCCAGGGTGGTGGCCATGCCAGGTAATCTCATAGCCGGGGTCGCAGGCGCACTGGGATGGGACTGGGGACACTGGGATGGCCACAGGGAGTGGGATTTGGGTGTCCCCAGGGTGGTGGCCGTGTCCCCAGGGTGGTGGCCGTGTCGGCAGCCCACGGTGGCCGTGTCCCCAGGGTGGTGGCCGTGTCCCCAGGGTGGTGGCCGTGTCGCCAGCCCACGGTGGCCATGTCCCCAGGGTGGTGGCCGTGTCCCCAGGGTGGTGGCCGTGTCCCCAGGGTGGTGGCCGTACCCACGCAGTGGTGGCCGTGCTGGGCGGTCTCGTAGCCGGGGTCGCAGGCGCACTGGAAGGAGCCGGGCAGGTTGTGGCAGGTGGCGTGGGGGCCGCACAGGGTCCCGTTGGAGCACTCGTCCACGTCTGGGGCGGGAACGGGAATGGGATTGGGGCCATCCGGAGCTCCTTGGCCACACCCCGGCCATGGCCCTGGCCCCAGTGTCCATCCCAGTCCCTGTGTCCATCCCAGTTCAGTCCCTGTGTCCATCCCAGTCCCTGTGTCCATCCCAGTCCAGTCCCTGTGTCCATCCCAGTCCCTGTGTCCATCCCAGTCCCGTATCCCGTGTCCCCAAATTCCCATTCCCCGCCATCCCCAGCCCTGAATCCCAGCTGGCACTTGGAATCAATCCCCATAACCCCATATCCCATATCCCAAATCCCCATATCCCATATCCCCATATCCCCATCCCATATCCCAAATCCCCAAATCCCCATCCCAAATTCCCAAATTCCCAAATTCCCAAATCCCCGTCCCTCACCGACGCAGTCGCCGCCATGGCCGGGCCTGAATCCCGGCTGGCACTCGGGATCAATCCCCATAATCCCATATCCCAAATCCCCAAATCCCCATATCCCATATCCCAAATCCCCAAATCCCCATATCCCAAATCCCAAATTCCCAAATTCCCGAATCGCCGTCCCTCACCGACGCAGTCGCCGCCGTGGCCGGGCCGGAATCCCGGCTGGCACTCGGGAACGCAGCGATAGGAGCCGGGAATGTTCTCGCACCGCTGGGCCCCGCAGAGCCCGGCCCCGTACTCCTGGCACTCGTCCACATCTGCGGGCACCGGGATGGGGACGTTGGGATGGGGACATCGGGATGGGGATATTGGGATGGGGACATTGGGATGGGGACACTGGGATGGGGATATTGGGATGGGGATATTGGGATGGGGACATCGGGATGGGGACACCGGGATGGGGACGTTGGGATGAGGACGTTGGGATGGGGACATCGGGATGGGGACACCGGGATGGGGACACTGGGATGGGGATATTGGGATGGGGATATTGGGATGGGGACATCGGGATGGGGACACCGGGATGGGGACGCTGGGATGGGGATATTGGGATGGGGATATCGGGATGGGGACACCGGGATGGGGACATTGGGATGGGGATATTGGGATGGGGACACCGGGATGGGGACACCGGGATGGGGACATTGGGATGGGGATATTGGGATGGGGATATTGGGATGGGGACACCGGGATGGGGACATTGGGATGGGGACACTGGGATGGGGATATTGGGATGGGGACATCAGGATGGGGACGTTGGGATGGGGACACCAGGATGGGGACATTGGGATGGGGATATTGGGATGGGGACATCGGGATGGGGACACCGGGATGGGGATATTGGGATGGGGACACCAGGATGGGGACACCGGGATGGGGACATTGGGATGGGGACATTGGGATGGGGACATTGGGATGGGGATATTGGGATGGGGACATTGGGATGGGGACACAGCGGGATGGGGACGTTGGGATGGGGACATTGGGATGGGGACATCGGGATGGGGACGTTGGGATGGGGACATTGGGATGGGGATATTGGGATGGGGACATTGGGATGGGGATATTGGGATGGGGACACAGCGGGATGGGGACATTGGGATGGGGACAGCGGGATGGGGATATTGGGATGGGGATATTGGGATGGGGACACCGGGATGGGGACGTTGGGATGGGGACACCAGGATGGGGACATTGGGATGGGGATATTGGGATGGGGACATCGGGATGGGGACACCGGGATGGGGATATTGGGATGGGGACACCAGGATGGGGACACCGGGATGGGGACATTGGGATGGGGACATTGGGATGGGGACATTGGGATGGGGATATCGGGATGGGGACACTGTGGGATGGGGACATTGGGATGGGGATATTGGGATGGGGACATTGGGATGGGGACATTGGGATGGGGATATTGGGATGGGGACATTGGGATGGGGACACAGCGGGATGGGGACGTTGGGATGGGGACATTGGGATGGGGACATCGGGATGGGGACGTTGGGATGGGGACATTGGGATGGGGATATTGGGATGGGGACACAGCGGGATGGGGACATTGGGATGGGGACACCGGGATGGGGATATTGGGATGGGGATATCGGGATGGGGACAGCGGGATGGGGACACCGGGATGGGGACATTGGGATGGGGATATCGGGATGGGGACATTGGGATGGGGACATTGGGATGGGGACAGCGGGATGGGGACATCGGGATGGGGATATCGGGATGGGGACATTGGGATGGGGACATTGGGATGGGGACATCGGGATGGGGACATTGGGATGGGGACATTGGGATGGGGACATCAGGATGGGGACATTGGGATGGGGACATTGGGATGGGGATATCGGGATGGGGACATCGGGATGGGGACATTGGGATGGGGACATTGGGATGGGGACATCAGGATGGGGACATTGGGATGGGGACATTGGGATGGGGATATCGGGATGGGGACATCGGGATGGGGATATTGGGATGGGGATATTGGGATGGGGACATCGGGATGGGGACACCGGGAACCCCTGGCTCCAGGCTGGGAGCAGCCCCCAGACCACCCTGATCCCTGTGCCCATCCCAATTCCCGTGTCTCCGTTCCCATCCCGGTCTCCCAGTCCCCACATCCCCATATCCCCATTCCCATCCCACTCCCCATGGCCCCATTTCCATCCCAATCCCAATAGCCCCATTCCCATCCCAGTTCCCATATTCCAATCCCAGTTCCCATATCCCCATATCCCCATATCCCATATCCCATATCCCATATCCCATATCCCCATCCCAAACCCAAATTCCCAAATTCCCAAATTCCCAAATCCCCATATCCCCATATACCCATATCCCAAACCCAAATTCCCCATATCCCATATGCCAATCCCAAATTCCCAAATTCCATATCCCCGTATCCCCGTATCCCCATATCCCCATATCCCATATCCCCATATCCCCATCCCAATCCCAAATTCCCAAATTCCATATCCCCATATCCCCATATCCCATATCCCAATCCCATATCCCAATCCCAAATTCCCAAACTCCCAAATTCCCAAATTCCCCAAATCCCAAATCCCCAAATCCCCATATCCCAATCCGAAATTCCCAACTTCCCAATATCCCCATATCCCAAATCCCATATCCCCATATCCCAAATTCCCAAATTCCCGAATCCCCGTCCCTCACCGACGCAGTCGCCGCCGTGGCCGGGCCGGAATCCCGGCTGGCACTCGGGAACGCAGCGATAGGAGCCGGGAATGTTCTCGCACCGCTGGGCCCCGCAGAGCCCGGCCCCGTACTCCTGGCACTCGTCCACGTCTGCGGGCACGGCCGGAGCCTCCGGACCCATCCCAGAGTCTGGACACTCCGAGCGACCCCGTCCCACCCCAATCCCGGCCATCCCCTCACACCGGACACGGCTGGACCCATCCCAGAGGCTCTGGACATTCCGAGTGACCCCATCCCACCCAATTCCCGGCCATCCCCTCACACCGGACACGGCCGGACCCATCCCAGAGTCCGGACACTCCGAGCGACCCCGTCCCACCCCAATCCCGGCCATCCCCTCAAACCGGACACGGCCGGACCCATTCCAGAGGCTCCGAGTGACCCCATCCCACCCCAATCCCGGCCATCCCCTCACACCGGACCCTCCGGTCCCATCCCAGAGGCTCCGGACATCCCCATCCTGCCCCATTCCCGGCCATCCCCTCACACCGGACACGGCCGGACCCATTCCAGAGGCTCCGAGTGACCCCATCCTGCCCCATTCCCGGCCATCCCCTCAAACCGGACACGGCCGGACCCATTCCAGGGGCTCCGAGTGACCCCGTCCCACCCCAATCCCGGCCATCCCCTCACACCGGACCCTCCGGACCCATTCCAGAGGCTCCAAGTGACCCCATCCCACCCCATTCCCGGCCATCCCCTCACACCGGACACGGCCGGACCCATCCCAGAGGCTCCGAGTGACCCCGTCCCACCCCAATCCCGGCCATCCCCTCACACCGGACCCTCCGGACCCATTCCCGTCCATCCCCACACACTGGACCCTCCGGTCCCATTCCAGAGGCTCCGAGTGACCCCGTCCCACCCCATTCCCGGCCATCCCCTCACACCGGACACGGCCGGACCCATTCCAGAGGCTCCGAGTGACCCCATCCCACCCCAATCACGGCCATCCCCTCACACCGGACCCTCCGGACCCATTCCAGAGGCTCCGGACATTCCGAGTGACCCCGTCCTGCCCCATTCCCGGCCATCCCCTCACACCGGACCCTCCGGTCCCATTCCAGAGGCTCCGAGTGACCCCATCCCACCCCAATCCCGGCCATCCCCTCACACCGGACCCTCCGGTCCCATTCCAGGGGCTCCGAGTGACCCCATCCCGCCCCATTCCCGGCCATCCCCTCACAACAGACACGGCCGGTCCCATTCCAGAGGCTCCGAGTGACCCCATCCCACCCCATTCCCGGCCATCCCCTCACACCGGACCCTCCAGACCCATTCCAGGGGCTCCGAGTGACCCCATCCCGCCCCAATCCCGGCCATCCCCTCACACCGGACCCTCCGGACCCATTCCAGAGGCTCCGGACATTCCGAGTGACCCCATCCCGCCCCATTCCCGGCCGTCCCCTCACCCTGGCACTCGGCCTTGGCATCGTCCGTGCGGAAGCCGGCCGGACACTGGCACTGGAAGGAGCCGTCGGTGTTGAGGCAGCGGCCGCCGGCGCAGACGTCCCCGCGCTGGCACTCGTCCACGTCTGGGATGGACAGGGGGACACCAGGATTGGGATGGGCATGGGGACACTGGGATGGACATAGGGACACTGGGGACACTGGGGTGGACATGGGGACACTGGGATGGGCATGGGGACACTGGGAGGGGCATGGGGACACTGGGATGGACATGGGGACACTGGGATGGACAGGGGGACACCGGGACTGGGATGGGCATGGGGACACTGGGATGGATATGGGAACACTGGGGACACTGGGATGGGCATGGGGACACTGGGACTGGGATGGGCATGGGGACACTGGGATGGACATGGGAACACTGGGGACACTGGGATGGGCATGGGGACACTGGAACTGGGATGTATATGGGGGCACTGGGGACACTGGGATGGACATGGGAACACTGGGGACACTGGGATGGGCATGGGGACACCAGGACTGGGATGGGCATGGGGACACTGGGATGGACATGGGAACACTGGGGACACTGGGATGGGCATGGGGACACTGGAACTGGGATGTATATGGGGGCACTGGGGACACTGGGATGGACATGGGGACACCAGGACTGGGATGGGCATGGGGACACTGGGATGGACATGGGAACACTGGGGACACTGGGGTGGACATGGGAACACTGGGGACACTGGGATGGGCATGGGGACACCAGGACTGGGATGGGCATGGGGACACTGGGATGGACATGGGAACACTGGGGACACTGGGGTGGACATGGGGACACTGGGGACACTGGGGTGGGCATGGGGACACTGGGACTGGGATGGGCATGGGGACACTGGGATGGACATGGGAACACTGGGGACACTGGGATGGACATGGGAACACTGGGGACACTGGGATGGGCATGGGGGCACTGGGACTGGGATGGACATGGGGACACTGGGATGGACAGGGGGACACTGGGATGGACATGGGGGCACTGGGATGGGCGTGGGGACACTGGGATGGACATGGGGGCACTGGGATGGACATGGGGACACTGGGACTGGGATGGGCATGGGGACACTGGGATGGACATGGGAACACTGGGGACACTGGGATGGGCATGGGGACACTGGAACTGGGATGTATATGGGGGCACTGGGGACACTGGGATGGACATGGGGACACCAGGACTGGGATGGGCATGGGGACACTGGGATGGACATGGGAACACTGGGGACACTGGGGTGGACATGGGAACACTGGGGACACTGGGGTGGACATGGGGACACTGGGACTGGGATGGGCATGGGGACACTGGGATGGACAGGGGACACCAGGACTGGGATGGGCATGGGGACACTGGGGACACTGGGATGGACATGGGGGCACTGGGACTGGGATGGACATGGGGACACTGGGATGGACAGGGGGACACTGGGATGGACATGGGGGCACTGGGATGGGCGTGGGGACACTGGGATGGACATGGGGACACTGGGACAGGGATGGGGACACCAGAACTGGGACAACCACAGGGACACTGGGACTGGGACACCGGGACTGGGATGGAGGCACCAGAACTGGGACAACCCTGGGGACACCGGGACTGGGATGGAGCTGGGGACACTGGGACTGGGATGAGGACACCGGGACAACCACAGGGACACTGGGATGGGGACACTGGAACTGGGACAGGGACACCGGGACAACCCTGGGGACAGTGGGACTGGGACGGGGACCCTGGGACTGGGATGGGGACACTGGGACAGGGACACCGGGACAACCACAGGGACACTGGGACTGGGACAGGGACACCGGGACTGGGACAACCCTGGGGACACTGGGACTGGGATGGGAACACTGGGACTGGGATGGGGACACCAGAACTGGGACAACCCTGGGGACACCGGGACTGGCATGGGGACACCGGGACTGGGACACTGGGACTGGGACAGAGACACCGGGACTGGGACAACCCTGGGGACACTGGGACTGGGATGGGGACACTGGGACTGGGACACTGGGACTGGGACAGAGACACCGGGACTGGGACAACCCTGGGGACACTGGGACTGGGATGGGGACACTGGGACTGGGACACTGGGACTGGGACAGAGACACCGGGACTGGGACAACCCTGGGGACACTGGGACTGGGATGGGGACACTGGGACTGGGATGGGGACACCAGAACTGGGACAACCCTGGGGACACTGGGATCGAGACAGGGACACTGGGACCGGGACGGGGACACCAGAACTGGGACAACCACGGGGACACTGGGACTGGGATGGGGACACTGGGACTGGGATGGGGACACCAGAACTGGGACAACCCTGGGGACACCGGGACCGGGACGGGGACACCAGAACTGGGACAACCACGGGGACACCGGGACCGGGACAACCCTGGGGACACCGGGACCGGGACGGGGACACCAGAACTGGGACAACCACGAGGACACCGGGACGGGAACACCAGGACAGGGACACCGGGACCACCACGGGACCACCAGCACCAGGACAACAACCCCAACCACCCCCTCCCCAAAAAACCACCACAACCCCGAGCCCCCCGTGACCTCCACCACGCCCTCGGGTGTCCCCAGGAGGTGCCACCCCCTGTCCCCCGCTGTCCCCTCACCGGCGCAGGCGGTGCCGTCGGCGGTGCCGGCGAAGCCGTCGGCGCAGAGGCAGCGGAAGGAGCCGGCGGTGTTGACGCACTCGCCGTGCGGGAAGCAGAAGTCGCCCTCCAGGCACTCGTTGACGTCTGTGGGGCCACCAGGGCGTCACCAAGGATGGGGCGGTGGCACCGCCGGGTTGTCCCCGATGGGGGTGGGGGGGGGGGGTCCCCGCTCACCCTGGCAGGCGGTGGCGCCGGCCGTGGCGCGGTAGCCGCGGTGGCACTCGCAGCGGAAGGAGCCGGCGGTGTTGAGGCAGCGGCCGTGGGGGGCGCAGGGGGAGCCCCCCGAGCACTCGTCTACATCTGGGGGGACATCGGGGGTCACTTGGGGACACCCGGGGTCACCCCAAGTCATGGGGACACCATAGCGGGGTGGCCACAGGAGATACGGGGTCTCCAAGACCTCCAAGTCATGGTGACCCCAAGTTGTGGTGACCCCAAGTTGTGGTGAACCCAAGCTGTGGTGACCCCAAGTCATGGTGACCCCAAATTGTGGTGACCCCAAGCACCCATCTGCGTCTGGGGGGACATCAGGGGCCACCTGTGGCCACCCTGAGTTGTGGGGACACCATAGCGGGGTGGCCACAGCAGATATGGGGTCTCCAAGACCTCCAAGTCATGGTGACCCCAAGTTGTGGTGACCCCAAGTTGTGGTGACCCCAAATTGTGGTGACCCCGAGCACCTGTCCATGTCTGGGGGACATCGGGGGTCACCTGTGGCCACCCTGAGTCATGGGGACACCATAGTGGGGTGGCCACAGGAGATATGGGGTCTCCAAGACCTCCAAGTCATGGTGACCCCAAGTTGTGGTGAACCCAAGCTGTGGTGACCCCCATGGTGTGGTGACCCCATAACAGAGTGACCAGAGGTCATGGTGACCCCAAGTTGTGGTGACCCCAAATTGTGGTGACCCCAAGCACCCGTCTGCATCTGGGGGGACATCGGGGGTCACCTGTGGCCACCCTGAGTCATGGGGACACCATAGCGGGGTGGCCACAGGAGATACGGGGTCTCCAAGACCTCCAAGTCATGGTGACCTCATGGAACGGTGACCCCGTGGCGTGGTGACCTCTCATGGGACCCCAAGACGGTGACCCTCAAAATCATGGTGACCCCATGAAGCGATGACCCCAAATCATGGTGACCCCAAGATGGTGGCCCCCAAAATCATGGTGACCTTTCATGGGACCCCAAGATGGTGACCCCCAAAATCATGGTGACCCCATGAAGTGATGACCCCAAATCATGGTGACCTCGAATTATGGGGACCCCGTGGCGTGGTCACCTTGAATTATGGTGACCCCAAGATGGTGACCCCCAAAATCATGGTGACCTCTCACAGGACCCCAAGATGGTGACCCCCAAAATCATGGTGACCCCCTGAAGCGATGACCCCAAAATCATGGTGACCTTGAATTATGGGGACCCCGTGGCGTGACCTCTCATGGGACCCCGAGATGGTGACCCCCAAAATCATGGTGACCTCCATGAAGCGACGACCCCAAAATCATGGTGACCTTGAATTATGGTGAGCCCAAGATGGTGACCCCCAAAATCATGGTGACCCCCTGAAGCGATGACCCCAAATCATGGTGACCTCGAATTATGGGGACCCCGTGGCGTGGTCACCTTGAATTATGGTGACCCCAAGATGGTGACCCCCAAAATCATGATGACCTCTCACAGGACCCCAAGATGGTGACCCCCAAAATCATGGTGACCCCCTGAAGCGATGACCCCAAAATCATGGTGACCTCGAATTATGGGGACCCCGTGGCGTGACCTCTCATGGGACCCCGAGATGGTGACCCCCAAAATCATGGTGACCTCTCACAGGACCCCAAGATGGTGACCCCCAAAATCATGGTGACCCCATGAAGCGACGACCCCAAATCATGGTGACCTCGAATTATGGTGACCCCAAGATGGTGACCCCCAAAATCATGGTGACCTCTCACGGGACCCCAAGATGGTGACCCCCAAAATCATGGTGACCTCTCACGGGACCCCAAGATGGTGACCCCCAAAATCATGGTGACCCCATGAAGCGATGACCCCAAATCATGGTGACCTCATGGAACGGTGACCCCATGGGGTGGTGACCTCTCATCTGGGGGTGTCTCTGGTGGCACCGAGGTGGCACCGGGTGGCCCCGGGGGGTACCTGCGCAGCGGCCCTGTCGCAGGCGGAAGCCGTCGGGGCACGGCTGGCACCGGAAGGAGCCCGGGGTGTTGACGCACTCCTGGCCGGGACACGCCAGGTGGTTCTCGCACTCGTCGATGTCTGAGGGGACACCGGGGGACATCAGGGGACATCAGGGGACATCAAGGGGGGACCCCGAGTCATGGGGACCCACCCCGGGACCCCAAATCACAGGGATCCCATAACAGAGTGACCACGAGTTGTGGTGACCCCATAACAGTGGTGACCCCAAGTCGTGGTGACCCCATAACAGTGACCCCAAGTCATGGTGACCCCAAGTCATGGTGACCCCAAGTCGTGGTGACCCCATAACAGTGACCCCAAGTCATGGTGACCTCAAGTCGTGGTGACCCCAAACCGTGGTGACCCCAAGTCATGGTGACCCCAAACCATGGTGACCCCAACTCATGGTGACCCCGTAACAGTGACCCCAACTGATGGTGACCCCAAACCCTGGTGACCCCAACTCATGGTGACCCCAACTCATGGCGACCCCAAGTCATGGTGACCCCAAACCATGGTGACCCCATAAAAGTGACCCCAAGTCATGGTGACCCCAACTCATGGCAACCCCAAGTCATGGTGACCCCGTAACAGTGACCCCAACTCATGGTGACCCTGTAATGGTGACCCCAATTCATGGTGACCCCAAACCGTGGTGACCCCAAGTCATGGTGACCCCAAGTCATGGTGACCCCATAACAGTGGTGACCCCAACTCATGGTGAGCCCAAGCCATGGTGACCCCAACTCATGGTGACCCCAAACCGTGGTGACCCCATAACAGTGGTGACCCCAAACCGTGGTGACCCCAAACCGTGGTGACCCCATAACAGTGACCCCAAACCGTGGTGACCCCAAGTCATGGTGACCCCATAACAGTGACCCCAACTCATGGTGACCCCAACTCATGGTGACCCCAAACCATGGTAACCCCAAACCGTGGTGACCCCATAACAATGATGACCCCAAGTTGGGGGTGACCCCATAGCAGTGACCCCAACTCATGGCTACCCCAAACCATGGTGACCCCAAACCGTGGTGACCCCAAACTGTGGTGACCCCATAACAGTGACCCCAAGTCATGGTGACCCCAAACCGTGGTGACCCCATAACAGTGGTGACCCCAAACCGTGGTGACCCCATAACAGTGACCCCAACTCATGGTGACCCCAACTCATGGTGACCCCAACTCCTGGTGACCCCAAACCGTGGTGACCCCAACTCATGGTGATCCCATAACAGTAGTGACCCCAACTCATGGTGACCCCAAATCATGGTGACCCCAACCCATCATGACCCCAAACCGTGGTGACCCCAACTCATGGTGACCCCATAACAGTGGTGACCCCAAGTTGGGGGTGACCCCATAACAGTGACCCCAAACCTTGGTGACCCCAAACCGTGGTGACCCCAACTCATGGTGACCCCAAACCATGGTGACCCCAAACCATGGTGGCCCCAAGGACCGCTGACCCCAGAGACCCCCTCCCAGTGCCCCCAGTGGCACAGAGACCCCTCCCCATCGCCCACCCCGGTGCCCCCCGCTCACCCTGGCAGGGCTGGTCACCCCCGGAGCCCCGGTAGCCCGCCGGGCACACGCACTGGTAGCCCCCGGGCCGGTTCTCGCAGCGCCCGTGGGCGCAGGGCGGGGGGCTCTGGGCGCACTCGTCCACGTCTGGGGGGGCACAGGTGGGGTTTGGGGGGGTTACAGGTGTGCCCAGGTGTGCCCAGGTGTGCCCAGGTAGGGTTTGGGTTGTGCCCAGGTGTGCCCAGGTAGGGTTTGGGGAGGCACAGGTGAGGTTTGATGTGTGCCCAGGTGTGCCCAGGTGGGGTTTGGGAGGTTACAGGTGTGCCCAGGTATGCCCAGGTGTGCCCAGGTGTGCCCAGGTGTGCCCAGGTGGGGTTTGGGGAGGCACAGGTGAGGTTTGATGTGTGCCCAGGTGTGCCCAGGTGGGGTTTGGGGAGGCACAGGTGAGGTTTGAGGTGTGCCCAGGTGTGCCCAGGTGGGGTTTGGGGGGTTACAGGTATGCCCAGGTGTGCCCAGGTGTGCCCAGGTGGGGTTTGGGGAGGCACAGGTGAGGTTTGAGGTGTGCCCAGGTGTGCCCAGGTGTGCCCAGATGTGCCCAGGTAGGGTTTGGGGAAGCACAGGTGAGGTTTGGGTTGTGCCCAGGTGTGCTCAGGTGGGGTTCAGGGGGTTACAGGTGTGCCCAGGTGGGGTTTGGGGAGGCACAGGTGAAGTTTGGGTTGTGCCCAGGTGGGGTTTGGGGGGTTACAGGTGTGACCAGGTGTGCCCATATAGGGTTTGGGGAGGCATAGGTGAGGTTTGGGTTGTGCCCAGGTGTGCCCAGGTGAGCTTTGGGTTGTGCCCAGGTGTGCCCAGGTGTGCCCAGGTGTGCCCAGGTGAGGTTTGGGTTGTGCCCAGGTGTGCCCAGGTGTGCCCAGGTGTGCCCAGGTGTGCCCAGGTGAGGTTTGGGTTGTGCCCAGGTGTGCCCAGGTGTGCCCAGGTGTGCCCAGGTGTGCCCAGGTGAGGTTTGGGTTGTGCCCAGGTGTGCCCAGGTGTGCCCAGGTGTGCCCAGGTGAGGTTTGGGTTGTGCCCAGGTGTGCCCAGGTGTGCCCAGGTGTGCCCAGGTGAGGTTTGGATGGTGCCCAGGTGTGCCCAGGTGTGCCCAGGTGTGCCCAGGTGAGGTTTGGGTTGTGCCCAGGTGTGCCCAGGTGTGCCCACGTGTGCCCAGGTGAGGTTCGGATGGTGCCCAGGTGTGCCCAGGTGTGCCCAGGTGTGGCGCTGACCTCGGCACTCGGTGCCCGCTGGCTCGGAGGTGAAGCCGGGCCCGCAGAGGCACCGGAAGCTGCCCACGGAATTCTCGCAGCGCCCCGGCGAGCAGGGCGGGGGCACCTGGCGGCACTCGTCGATGTCTGGGGGGTGGGCACAGGTGGGCACAGGTGAGCCCCGGCGGGGCTCCGAGGGCCACAGGTGGGCACAGGTGAGCTCCGGCGGGGCTCCGAGGGCCACAGGTGGGGCTCGGGCTGTGCCCGGCGGTGCCCAGGTGAATTTTTGGGCTCCCCCTGACCTCGGCGCTCGGTGCCCGCCGGGTTTGGGGGGGCCACAGGTGTGCCCAGGTGTGCCCAGGTGTGCCCAGGTGGGCTTTAAACCCCCTTAAACACCCTTTAAACACCCCCAGGACCCCTTTAAAGACCCTAAAACCCCCCAAAATCCCCCCCGGAGCCCCCTCCCCACTCACCCACGCAATGGGTGCCCCCAGGTCCCCTTTGAGCCCCCCCAAAACTGCCCCAAATCCCCCTCAAAACCCCTTTGAACCCCCCAAAACTCCCCTAAATCCCCCCCAAATTCCCCCCAGGACCCCTTTAAAGACCCTAAAACCCCCCAAAATCCCCCCCAGAGCCCCCTCCCCACTCACCCACACAATGGGTGCCCCCAGGACCCCTTTGAACCCCCCCAAAACTCCCCCAAATTCCCCCAAATTCCCCCAAAACCCCCCCAAATCTACCCCAGGAGCCCTTTAAAGACCCTAAAACCCCCCCAAAATCCCCCCCCGGAGCCCCCTCCCCACTCACCCACACAATGGGTGCCCCCAGGACCCCTTTGAACCCCCCCAAAACTCCCCCAAATCCCCCCCAAAACCCCTTTGAACCCCCCAAAACTCCCCCAAATCCCCCCCAAATCCCCCCAAAACCACTTTGAACCCCCCAAAACCCCCCCAAATCCTCCCCAGGACCCCTTTAAAGACCCTAAAACCCCCCCAAAATCCCCCCCCGGAGCCCCCTCCCCACTCACCCACGCAATGGGTGCCCCCAGGACCCCTTTGAACTCCCCCAAAACTGCCCCAAATCCCCCCAAATTTCCCCCAAAACCCCTTTGAACCCCCCAAAACCCCCCCAAATCCTCCCCAGGACCCCTTTAAAGACCCTAAAACCCCCCAAAATCCCCCCCGGAGCCCCCTCCCCACTCACCCACGCAATGGGTGCCCCCAGGACCCCTTTGAACCCCCCCAAATTCCCCCAAAACTCCTTTGAACTCCCCCAAATTCCCCCAAATCCCCCCCAAATTCCCCCCAGGACCCCTTTAAAGACCCTAAAACCCCCCCCAAAATCCCCCCCGGAGCCCCCTCCCCACTCACCCACGCAATGGGTGCCCCCAGGACCCCTTTGAACCCCCCCAAAACTGCCCCAAATCCCCCTCAAAACCCCGTTGAACCTCCCAAAACTCCCCTAAATCCCCCCCAAATTCCCCCCAGGATCCCTTTAAAGACCCTAAAACCCCCCAAAATCCCCCCCGGAGCCCCCTTCCCACTCACCCACACAATGGGTGCCCCCAGGACCCCTTTGAACCCCCCCAAAACTGCCCCAAATCCCCCCAAATTTCCCCCAAAACCCCTTTGAACCCCCCAAAATCCCCCAAAATCCTCCCCAGGACCCCTTTAAAGACCCTAAAACCCCCCAAAATCCCCCCCGGAGCCCCCTCCCCACTCACCCACGCAATGGGTGCCCCCAGGACCCCTTTGAACCCCCCCAAAACTCCCCCAAATCCCCCCAAAACCACTTTGAACCCCCCAAAACCCCCCCAAATCCTCCCCAGGACCCCTTTAAAGACCCTAAAACCCCCCAAAATCCCCCCCCGGAGCCCCCTCCCCACTCACCCACGCAATGGGTGCCCCCAGGACCCCTTTGAACCCCCCCAAAACTGCCCCAAATCCCCCCAAAACCACTTTGAACCCCCCAAAACCCCCCCAAATCCTCCCCAGGACCCCTTTAAAGACCCTAAAACCCCCCAAAATCCCCCCCCGGAGCCCCCTCCCCACTCACCCACGCAATGGGTGCCCTGGGGGCTGAGCCAGAAGCCCCCCCGGCACAGGCAGGTGTAGCCCCCTCCCCCCCGGGGCACGCAGCGCCCGGGGCCGCACACGGCGGGGTCCCGCTGGCACGGGGACACTGCGGGGAGATTTGGGGGGAATTCGGAGGATTTTGGGCAATTTGGGATCGGGATTTGGGATAAGGGACACGGACACGGACCAGGACCCCCCCTAAGAGCCCCAAAACCCCTCCAGGACCCCAAAACTCCCCCCAAGACCCCTCCCCTCATAAGCGCTGGGGTCCCGCTGGCACGGGGACACTGCGGGGAGATTTGGGGGGAATTCGGGGGATTTTGGGCAATTTGGGATCGGGATTTGGGATAAGGGACAGAGACACGGACCAGGACCCCCCCAAACCCCTCCCTAAGAGCCCCAAAACCCCTCCAGGACCCCAAAACTCCCCCCAAGACCCCTCCCCTCATAAGCGCTGGGGTTCTGCTGGCACGGGGACACTGCGGGGAGATTTGGGGGGAATTCGGGGGATTTTGGGCAATTTGGGATGGGGATTTGGGAATTCGGGGGTCGGGAATTGGGATACGGATCTCCCAAAACCCCCCTCCCCCCCGCTAGTTCCCCCCAGGACCCTCTAGGACCCCCCCAAACCCCCCTAAATTCCCCTAAAAC
Organism: Aphelocoma coerulescens; assembly: GCF_041296385.1. Lineage (NCBI taxonomy): Eukaryota > Metazoa > Chordata > Aves > Passeriformes > Corvidae > Aphelocoma > Aphelocoma coerulescens. The sequence goes on along the minus strand of NC_091045.1, from coordinate 219,209 downwards.
CAACCCAAACTCCCCAAATCCCCCCCAAATCCCCCAAAATCCCCCCAAAATCCCCCCAAAATCCCCCAAAATCCCCTCCTTACCTGGCTCCGGGGGGGGCAGGGTGGGCAGGGCCCCCCCAAAATCGGGGCTGGGCCGGGGCACCACGATGACCTCGGGGCCGGGGGGGGGCGGCGGGGGGGGCCGGGGGGTCCCGAACTGGGGGGGCTCCGGGGCTGGGGGGGGGGGGGAGAGGTGGGGGAGGGTCAGATTTGGGGAAATTTGGGGGCTTAGGAGGGGTTTTAGAGGGGATTGGGGGGGGAATTTGGGGGTTTAGGAGGGGTCTTAGAGGGATTTGGGGGGGAATTTGGGGGTTTAGGAGGGGTTTAGAGGGGATTTGGGGGTTTAGGAGGGGTTTTGGGGGGAATTTGGGGGTTTAGGAGGGGTTTTAGAGGGGATTTGGGGGGGTTGGGGGGTTTAGGAGGGGTTTTAGAGGGGATTTGGTGGGGAATTTGGGGGTTTAGGAGGGGTTTTAGAGGGGATTTGGGGGGGTTGGGGGGTTTAGGAGGGGTTTTAGGAGGGATTTGGGGGGATTTGGGGGTTTAGGAGGGGCTTTAGAGGGGATTTGGGGGGGTTGGGGGAGGTTTAAGGGGGTTTAGAGGGGATTTGGGGATTTAGGCGGGGTTTGGGGGAGTTTAGAGGCGTTTTGGGGCAGTTTAAGGAGCTTTAGGGCCACCAGGGATTTCAGGGGGTTCAGAGGGGGCTTTGGGGGGGTTCAGGGGGGTTTTAGCTCAAGTTTAGTGGGATTTAGGCGGGGTTTAGGGGAATTTTGGGCGTTTTGGGGCTGTTTAAGGAGGTTCAGGGGGGTTTTAGCTCAAGTTTAGTGGGATTTAGGCGGGGTTTAGGGGAATTTTGGGCGATTTAGTGGCGTTTAGAGGCGTTTTGGGGCTGTTTAAGGAGCTTTAGGGGGCTTTAGGGCCACCAGGGATTTCAGGGGGTTCAGAGGGGGTTTTGGGGATGTTTTGGGGGGGTTCAGGGGGGTTTTAGCTCAAGTTTAGGGGGATTTAGGCGGGGTTTAGGGGAATTTTGGGCGATTTAGTGGCGTTTAGGGGCGTTTTGGGGCTGTTTAAGGAGCTTTAAGGAGCTTTAGGGCCACCAGGGATTTCAGGGGGTTCAGGGGGGGTTTTGGGGATGTTTTGGGGGGGTTCAGGGGGGTTTTAGCTCAAGTTTAGGGGGATTTAGGCGGGGTTTAGGGGAATTTTGGGCGATTTAGTGGCGTTTAGGGGCATTTTGGGGCTGTTTAAGGAGGTTTAAGGAGCTTTAGGGCCACCAGGGGTTTCGGGGGGGCTCAGGGGGGGTTCCGGGGGGTCCGCGGGGGTTTTGGGGGGCTCACAGGCGGTCGGGGGGGCGCGGGGGGGGCCCAGCGGGACCCCGGTCACGTCCTGGCCCAGGAATTGGGTGTTGATGCGCAGGTCCGAGGGCGAGTAGTGGTAGCCGGGCCCCGCCGGGCAGATCTCCTTGAACCCCTCTTTTTTTGGGGTGGGGGGGGTCAGAATTGGGTCGGGGGGGTCAGAATTGGGTCGGGGGGGTCGGATTTGGGTCGGGGGGGTCGGATTTGGGGGGGGACACACCCCAAAATTTACGCCCCGGGGGTAAAATCGGCTGGGAAAGGAGGGGGGGGGAGGGGGCAAAAATGGGGCTGGGGGTGGCCAGAAATTTGGGGAGGGGTCCCAGGAATTGGGGGGGGTCGGGATTTGGGTCGGCGGGGTCGGAATTGGGGGGGGGACACCCCAAAATTTGCAGCCCGAGGCAGAATTGGTCAGGAAAGGGGGGGGGGAGAGTCTGGGGGGGGCGGGAATTTGGGGAGGGGTCCCAGAATTTGGGGAGGGGTCCCAGGATTTGGGGGAGGGGTCCCAGAATTTGGGGAGGGGTCCCGGGATTTGGGGAGGAGTCCGGAAATTTGGGAGTGTCCCGGGAATCGGGGGAGGGGTCCCAAAAATATGGGGAGGGGTCCCGGGAATTTGGGGAGGGGTCCCAGAAATTTGGGGGGGGAACTGGGAATTTGGGGAGGGGTCCCAGGAATTTGGAAGGGGTCCCGGGAATCGGGGAGGGGTCCCAGGAATTTGGGAGTGTCCCAAAAATTTGGGGAGGGGTCCCAGGATTTGGGGAGGGGTCCCAGGATTTGGGGAGGGATCCCAGAAATTTGGGGAGGGGTCTGGGAATTTGGGGAAGGATCCCCAGGAATTTGGGGAAGGGTCCCAGAAATTTGGGGGGGGATCTGTGAATTTGGGGAGGGGTCCCGGGAATTTTGGGGAGGGGTCCCAGGAATTTTGGGGAGGGGTCCCAAAAATTTGGGGAGGGGTCCCGAGAATTTGGGGAGTGTCCCAAAAATTTGGGGAGGGGTCCCAGGATTTGGGGAGGGGTCCGAGGATTTGGGGAGGGGTCCCAGAAATTTGGGGGGGGAACTGGGAATTTGGGGAGGGGTCCCAGGAATTTGGAAGGGGTCCCGGGAATCGAGGAGGGGTCCCAGGAATTTGGGAGTGTCCCAAAAATTTGGGGAGGGGTCCCAGGATTTGGGGAGGGGTCCCAGGATTTGGGGAGGGATCCCAGAAATTTGGGGAGGGGTCTGGGAATTTGGGGAAGGATCCCCAGGAATTTGGGGAAGGGTCCCAGAAATTTGGGGGGGGATCTGTGAATTTGGGGAGGGGTCCCGGGAATTTTGGGGAGGGGTCCCAGGAATTTTGGGGAGGGGTCCCAAAAATTTGGGGAGGGGTCCCGAGAATTTGGGGAGTGTCCCAAAAATTTGGGGAGGGGTCCCAGGATTTGGGGAGGGGTCCGAGGATTTGGGGAGGGGTCCCAGAAATTTGGGGGGGGAACTGGGAATTTGGGGAGGGGTCCCAGGAATTTGGAAGGGGTCCCGGGAATCGAGGAGGGGTCCCAGGAATTTGGGAGTGTCCCAAAAATTTGGGGAGGGGTCCCGAGAATTTGGGGAGTGTCCCAAAAATTTGGGGAGGGGTCCCGGGATTTGGGGAGGGGTCCCGGGATTTGGGGAGGGGTCCCGGGAATTTTGGGGGGGATCCCAGGAATTTTGGAGAAATCGGGGCGGATTTTTGGGTGGAATTTCGGGTTTTTTGGGATCCCCAAGTCCCAGAATTTTTTTTTTTTTTTTGGGGGGGTGGTCTCCCCAAATTGGGGGCGGTCCCAAAAATTTGGAATAACCGAGAAATTTTTAATTTTTTGGGGTGGAGGGGGGGGATCCCAGGACTTCTGCGGGGCGACCCAGGCGGATTTTTGGGTGGAATTTCGGGGTTTTTTGGGATCCCAAACACCGGATTTTTTTCCCCCAAACTGGGGAGGGCTCCCAGGAATTTCGGGATGGTCCCAAAAATTTGGGAAAACCCCGGAATTTTTCATTTTTTGCGGCGGGGGAGGATCCCAGGACTTCTGCGGGGCGACCCAGGCGGGGCTTTTGGGTGGAATTTCGGGGTTTTTTTCGCTCCCCAAACCCCCGGATTTTTTTCCCCCGATTCCGGGTCTGGGGAGGGGGTTCCCCCCCCCCCACCCCCATCAATTGAGGGGGGGTCTCACCGGATCCGAAGGGGGGGCAGAGCAGGCAGGAGCCCCCCCAGGCTTTGCCCACGCGGCTGCAGCAGCAAACCTGGCGGGTGATGTTGCGCAGGGTGGGCAGCGCGCAGCCCCCCCCCTCCCGCAGCAGCCGGAAACACGGCCCGCGGGCCTCGGACAGCACCTGCTGGGCTGGGGGGGCACCTGGTGAGCGCCTGGAGCCCTCCCAGTTTGGCCCAGTTCGGCCCAGTTTGGCCCAGTGCAGCCCCAGCCCGTCCTATCCCAGCCCAGCGCGGCCCGGCCCCGCCCGGACCGGGTGGAATTGGGGCCCCCGCAGAGCATTTGGGGGAGGTTTTTGGGGTGGGGGAGGCACCTGGTGAGCGCCTGGAGCCCTCCCAGTTCATCCCAGTTTGGCCCAGTTTATCCCAGTTTATCCCAGTCCGTCCCAGTTCAGCCCCAGCCCGTCCTATCCCAGCCCAGCGCCGCCCCGCCCCTCCCGGACCGGGTGGAATTGGGGCCCCCCCAGAGCATTTGGGGGAGGTTTTTGGGGTGGGGGAGGCACCTGGTGAGCGCCTGGAGCCCTCCCAGTTCATCCCAGTTCATCCCAGTTCATCCCAGTTCAGCCCAGTCCGTCCTATCCCAGCCCAGCGCGGCCCCGCCCCTCCCGGACCGGGTGGAATTGGGGCCCCCCCTCGGGGTTCTGATGGCACCTGCTGGGCTGGGGGGGCACCTGGTGAGCGCCTGGAGCCCTCCCAGTTCGGCCCAGTTTATCCCAGTTTGGCCCAGTTTATCCCAGTCCGTCCTATCCCAGCCCAGCGCCGCCCCGCCCCTCCCGGACCGGGTGGAATTGGGGCCCCCCCTCGGGGTTCTGATGGCACCTGCTGGGCTGGGGGGGCACCTGGTGAGCGCCTGGAGCCCTCCCAGTTCATCCCAGTTTGGCCCAGTTTGGCCCAGTTTATCCCAGTCCGTCCCAGTTCAGCCCCAGTCCGTCCTATCCCAGCCCAGCGCCGCCCCGCCCCTCCCGGACCGGGTGGAATTGGGGCCCCCCCAGAGCATTTGGGGGAGGTTTTTGGGGTGGGGGAGGCACCTGGTGAGCGCCTGGAGCCCTCCCAGTTCATCCCAGTTCATCCCAGTTCATCCCAGTTCAGCCCAGTCCGTCCTATCCCAGCCCAGCGCGGCCCCGCCCCTCCCGCACCGGGTGGAATTGGGGCCCCCCCAGAGCATTTGGGGGAGGTTTTTGGGGTGGGGGAGGCACCTGGTGAGCGCCTGGAGCCCTCCCAGTTCATCCCAGTTTGGCCCAGTTTATCCCAGTTTGGCCCATCCCATTCCCAAACCGCCAAATCCCCCAAATAACCCAAAAAAATCCCAGAAATGCCCCCAAACCCCCAGAAATGACCCCAAACTCGGCTCACAGATGCAGCTGGAGCAGGACGAGTCCAGCAGGAATCCCAGCCCCAATCCCACTCCCACCACTCCAAATCCCCCAAACAACCCCACAAATAACCGCAAAAACCCCCAGAAATGCCCCAAAACCCCCAGAAATGGCCCCAAACTGGGCTCACAGATGCAGCTGGAGCGGGACGAGTCCAGCAGGAATCCCAGCCCCAATCCCACTCCCACCACTCCAAATCCCCCAAACAACCCCACAAATAACCGCAAAAACCCCCAGAAATGCCCCAAAACCCGCAGAAATGGCCCCAAACTGGGCTCACAGATGCAGCTGGAGCGGGACGAGTCCAGCAGGAAGCCCGGCGGGCACAGGCAGGCGAAGCCGCCGCGGGTGTTGGTGCAGAGCCCGTGCTGGCACAGGGTCCCCTCCTGGCACTCGTCCACGTCTGGGGGGCGAGGGGACCAGAAGAGGGGAGGGGAGGTCGGGACCCATCCCCCCAAAATCCCCCCCAAAATCCCCCCAAATCCCCCCCAAAATCCCCCCCAAAATCCCCCAAAACCCCCCCAAAATCCCCCCAAAGCCCCCCCAAAATCCCCCCAAAATCCCCCCCAAAATCCCCCAAAATCCCCCCAAAATCCCACCAAATCCCCCCCAAAATCCCCCCAAAATCCCCCCCAAAATCCCCCCAAAATCCCCCCCAAAATCCCCCAAAATCCCCCCCCAAAATTCCCCCAAATCCCCCCAAAATCCCCCCAAAATCCCCCCCAAATCCCCCCCAAATCCCCCCCAAATCCCCCCCAAATCCCCCCAAAATCCCCCCCAAAATCCCCCCCAAATCCCCCCAAAATCCCCCCAAAATCCCCCCCAAAATCCCCCCCAAAATCCCCCCAAAATCCCCCAAATCCCCCCAAAATCCCCCCAAAATCCCTCCAAATCCCCCCCAAAATCCCCCCAAATCCCCCCAAAATCCCCCAAATCCCCCCAAATCCCCCCAAAATCCCCCCCAAAATCCCCCCAAATCCCCCCAAAATCCGGGCTCCATCCCGGAGCGATCCCCAAAACGTCGGGAATTGGGGGCGCTCACCCTCGCAGGAGCCGTTGCGGCGCTGGAATCCCGGGGGGCACGGCTCTGCCGGGGGGGGCACCGGGGTCACCCTGGGCACCTGTGGGGCACCTGTGGGGCACCTGTGGGGCACCCTGGGCACCCTGGGCACCTGTGGGGCACCCTGGGGCACCTGTGGGGCACCTGTGGGGCACCCTGGGGAACCTTTGGGGCACCCTGGGGCACCTGGGGGGCAACTTTGGGGCACCTGTGGGGCACCTTTGGGGCACCTGTGGGGCACCTGTGGGGCAACTTTGGGGTACCTGTGGGGCACCTTTGGGGCACCCTGGGGCACCTTTGGGGCAACTTTGGGGCACCCTGGGGTACCTGTGGGGCAACTTTGGGGCACCTGTGGGGCACCCTGGGGCACCCTGGGTACCCTGGGGCACCTGTGGGGCACCTGTGGGGCACCTTTGGGCACCTGTGGGGCACCCTGGGCCACCTGTGGGGCACCCTGAGCACCCTGGGGCACCTGTGGGGCACCTGTGGGGCAACTTTGGGGCACCTGTGGGGCACCCTGGGGCACCCTGGGTACCCTGGGGCACCTGTGGGCACCCTGAGCACCCTGGGGCACCCTGGGGCACCTGTGGGGCACCTTTGGGGCAACTTTGGGACACCTTTAAGGCACCTGTGGGGCACCTTTGGGGCACCCTGGGCACCTTGGGGACACCGCTGGGGCACCTTGGGGGGGACACCTGTGGGGCACCTTTGGGGCACCTTTGGGGACAACCGCTGCGGCACCTGTGGGGCACCTTGGGGTCACCGTTGGAGACACCTTTGGGGCACCTGTGGGGCAACTCTGGGGCACCTTTGGGGCACCCTGGGGACACCACTGGGGCACCTTGGGGACACTTTGGGGACATCTCTGGGGACACCTTTGGGGCACCCCCCCTTTGTCACCTCCCCGTCCTCACGTTGGCACCCCCACCCCCCACCCCCCGGGTGTCCCGGTGCCCCCCCGGTGTTTGTCCCCCCCCCGGTGCCCCCCCGGTGCCCCCCCGGTGTTTGTCCCCCCTCGATGTCCCCCCCCGTGCCCCCCCCGATGTCCCCCTCGGTGTCCCACCGGTGTTTGTCACCCCCCCATGTCCCTCCCCCGGTGCCCCCCCCGTGTCCCGGACCCCCCCGGTGCCCCCCGGTGTCCCCCTGGGTGCCCCCCCGGTGTCCTTCCGGTGTCCCCCCCGGTCCCCCCCCCGGTCCCCGCCCCGCTGCCCCCCCGTATCCCGGACCCCCCCCGCTGCCCCCCCGCTGCCCCCCCGGTCCCCCCCTCCGGTGTTTGTCACCCCCGGTGCCCCCCCCGTATCCCGGTGCCCCCCCCGGTGTTTGTCACCCCCCATCTCCCCCCCCGGTGCCCCCCCATATCCGGTCCCCCCCGGTGTTTGTCACCCCCCCCGGTGCCCCCCCGCCCCCCCCCCGGTGACCCCCGGTGCCCCCCTGGTGTCCCCCCCCGGTGCCCCCCCCGTGTCCCGGACCCCCCCCCGGTGCCCCCCGGTGCCCCCCGGTGCCCCCCCCCGGTGTCCCGGGTGCCCTCCCCGGTCCCCCCCCAGTGTTTGTCACCCCCCGGTGCCCCCCCCGTATCCCGGCCCCCCCCGGTGCCCCCCCGGTGCCCCCCGGTGCCCCCCCTGTGCCCCCCCCGTATCCCGGCCC